>NC_079511.1:25116862-25355939 GCF_000801105.2 Raphanus sativus | reverse complement strand
AGAGTTACTTATATCACTAATCCTTGTTCCTCGTTTTTGTGTAGTAATGATTTTAGGGTTTTCGAATCTTTTCATGGTCTTCTTCTCATGTATGACTGAGGTTGTAATGATTTGTAATGCGTCTCAAAAGCAATATATGACGATGATAATGATATAATAAGTACGTACTTAGAATCTGACATCGAAAAGAAAGAGAAAGAAATAGAGCCGAAGTCGACTTGCCGATAGCCAATATCAATTTTAGGTTCGTTGGTAAAATCGGCAAGTCATCTTTGGCTCAATATCATTCTCTATTTTCCATGCAAGACTCTCTCATACAAAGAGAAAAGAGGAAAACTCTCACCATCATCTTTATTTTTTTTTCTAACGCTCTTCTCCTTATTATCTGTGATCTTTGTCATGGTAAAGCTCTTCCTCCACGATGAAGGTATTTATAGGCCTATGGAGTGAGGATTATGTGGATTAATTTATATTTAATTTTTGATATATTCTTCTTATCCATGCATGGTTTTAGTGCATGCAAGCAAAAGGAAGGAATTTTGACCACAACCGTATATCAAAGAATATAATCTCAAAAAAGATTGGCTGACCTTTTTTTTTTTTTTTTTTTGTCATCTGATCTTTTAATTTCCTTGCTCAAATTATCAAATTCTAATTCTAATTTTATGTCAATAATTAATATTCGACCTCACTACCCAAGGCATCATTATAGTCAGCGACATGAAGTCCACGTGTTGTATTTTTCAGGATTTGACTAAATAGTCTTCGATAGACAAAAATGGTTATCGATCAGTATTTAAAGTTTTTTCTTCTTAATAATATTCTTTTTTCTTTGAAGAGTTGCATGTAATTTCAAATGTCTTTTTTTTTTTTTGCTAAAATGTAATTTCCAATGACGTGGACAAAATGGAATATAAATAAAAATTTCTCGATTTTTCTTTAAGGTGGGAATCTGTTATTTGCCATTTGGAGACTCTCATCATATTGTGAAGGGCAAAAGAATACATCTGAATCACAAAGCACTTAATTTTTTTTTTTAATAACTGCGGTGTGATCACAAATACGTTCTAGACCCAAAAATTAATCATTACGAAACCCATAAAATCTGAATTTTTGCCACTTAAGACGTCACCTGATAACAATGTCACCTGATAACAATATGGGGGGAGCCGACCATGTGATTTTTTATAAAAAAAAAATTGCTTGTATAATTCTTCAAAAACTGAGTACATCTTGTAAATTTTAGGTAAATAACCCATATAATATATGTTAATTTTGAAATTGACTCCCTTAAAATGTTTTCTGCCTCCGCCGGCCACTTCTTTCTATTTGTGTTACTTGTGTAACACAACTAGGTACTCACTTTAAAACTATGTCAAAATCTATTTTTGGAAGAAAAATTAAAGCACACGAATGTAAGCTGTATCTTCCATGACGATGTCCTATGTATAGGAATGTAATTTATTTTTAAGGGATCCAACGTTTGAGTTCATCCCTTCCTGAACTAAAGAATGTGATCAGTAGGTCTAATATTTATCAAACAATGAGATGTACATAAACGGTTTCTTTCCTCAGATTTCGAGAAACGAGATGATTATACTATGAAATAGTATCAGTGCGTGAAAGCAACTCAAACTTGCGCAGATGCTAACTATTAACGACAAACTAGTTGATAAATATAGATAAACTAATTAAATCAATAAAGTTAGTTTTATTCTATCTATTGATGGATCACATCATGAGATATTGAGAGGTCGTTTCTGATTAGACAAATAGATACCAACTTGGTCGGACCAAACATATGATAAGATTCTTCGGAACATAAAAAATACTCTTTTTGTTTTGTCAACTGTTTCTCATTTAGGACTTAATTTTACCTAAATTTTGTTTATTTTGTATTAAAGCGATTATAACGTATCATCTCTATTTTGTATTTAGGACTGCAATTATCAGTCTACAATTTTTTTTAATATCTGTCATCTAGCAAGTTATCATTTAGTTTATCATGTATTTACTAATACATTTTACTATAATTGATATTTTAAAAAAATTGAAGTGTTTATCTGCTTACATAGTTACATTCAAGCAGCAGCAAAAATATGAATGTGCTTAAGGACTTCTAGACGAACTTACTCAGATTCAGGCAAGCAGCAGCAACACATATCATTTCATCCCTGTTGGATAAGCTTCAAAAGAGCTTATTTAGAGAACAAGTTATTCATTAAGATAAGTAGAATAACAATAGGATTATGATTAAATTATGTTCCTAGTTCAAGTTGTAATAGGTCAAGATAAGAGCCTATATATAGAGATCAAAGTTGTAAGAGATATCTCAAGAAGTTAAGAATATATAAAACGAAGAACTGTTTTATAAACAAAGCTTGCATACATACGTTTGATCTTGGCGACTATATTTGGTATCAGAGCCTCGTTTATTGTTGGGATACAGCAAAGGTTGAGAAGAGAAAACCATGGCAGATTCAAAGGAGTCGACTTCGAAGGATGATTCGAAGGCTTTGGTGGACACGAATGTGTTGGGACAAAGAGAAACCGTCCCCAACACAGTGATCTGTCCGATGTTAAATTCAACCAATTATACCGTATGGGCAAAGAAGATGAAGGTGCTCTTGCGTGTTCACAAAGTATGGAATGCAATCGATCCAGGAACTAATGATGAAGAGAAAAATGACCTAGCTACAGCTCTGCTTTTCCAGTCTTTACCAGAAAACTTGGTGCTGCAAACATGCGAAGATGATTCTCCTAAGGATATTTGGGGAGCTATCAAGACAAAGAATCTAGGTGCAGAACGAGTCAGAACAGCTCGACTTCAAACACTAATGAATGAATTTGACAGGCTGAGAATGGATGATTCAGACTCTGTTGATTCATTCACTAGTAAGATGTCGGAGCTCACCTCCAAAGCTGCATCGTTGGGACAAAGCATTGAAGAGTCTAAGAAAGTAAAGAAGTTACTTGACAGTCTACCACTAAAGTTTATTCATATGACGGCATCATTAGAGCAGATGTTAGATTTGAATACAATCTCGTACGAAGAAGTTATCGGAAGGCTTAAGGCTTTTGAGGAAAGAGTAAAGCAGAAGGAAGCTCAAGCAGCTCAAGATCATCAAGGAAATCTATTATACTCAAAGACATACGATCAGAACGGTACTGACAGTACAAGAGGAAGAGGGAGAGGACAACACACAAGTCGTGGCAGAGGAAACAGAGGGAGAGGTCGTGGAAGAAGCGATTCAGGCGGTTGGAACAAAGAAAAGAAAGACTATTCTCAGATTGTTTGCTTCAACTGCAAGAAAAAATGACACTTTAAATCAGTGTGTCCTGAGAAGAAAGAAGATACACAGGAACTAAACAAAGCTGAGACAGAGACAGCCGAGGCGGCTCTGTATTTACACGAGCTTGTGTATCTTAATGAAGATAAAATATTACCTAAGGTGTTTGAAGATGATAAGAAAGAAGATGGAGTATGGTATTTAGACAACGGGGCTAGTAATCATATGACAGGACAAAGGTCTTATTTCTCAGAGCTTAACGAGAACATCAAAGGCAAGGTGAAGTTCGGAGATGGATCCTATGTAGATATCAACGGAAAGGGCTCAATTCTGTTTGAACCAAAAAATGGTGAACAGAAACTCTTAATTGATATCTACTATATACCTAATCTAAAGAGTAATATCTTGAGTTTAGGCCAAGCAACTGAGCAAGGCTGTGATATAAGAATGAAGGACAGCTACTTGACCTTAAGAGATCCAAACGGAAGATTACTAGCTAAAGTGAAAAGAACTCCTAACAGACTTTACAAGATAAAGCTTCAAGTCGGCCAAGCAGCGTGTCTTTTAGCTAAGATTAAGGAAGAACCATGGCAATGGCATGCTAGACTCGGTCATATCAACTTCAAAACTATAAAAACGATGGCAACTCATGGAATGGTTAATGGTCTACCGGAGATTGATGAAGTAAAGCAAATCTGCGATTCTTTCTTAGTAGGAAAGCAGACCCGACAGCCCTTCCCGAAAGCAACATCGTTTAGAGCTTCTCGTGCCTTGGAGTTGTTACACGCCGATTTTTGTGGACCTATATCACCAGCTACTCTCTCTCAGAACCGATATATCTTTGTCATCATCGATGACTGCACAAGGTACATGTGGTCTATTTTACTAAAAGAAAAAAGTGAAGCGTTTGGTAAGTTCAAGACTTTTAAGAATCTTGTGGAGAAGGATTTTGAGAAAGAGATAGTAACATTACGTACCGACAGAGGAGGTGAGTTTACCTCACATCAGTTTCAAGAATTCTGCAATATCAACGGCATAAGACGTCACTTGACTGCTCCGTTTACGCCGCAACAGAACGGAGTGGTGGAACGAAGAAACCGTACACTTATGGAGATGACTCGCAGTATGTTAAAGGCTATGAATATGCCTAACTACTTATGGGGAGAGGCTGTTCGTCATGCCACCTATTTGATCAATAGAGTCCCCACAAGGGCTTTAAAAAATCAAACTCCCTATGAGTGTATACGAGGCAAGAAGCCGAGTGTGTCTCATATAAGAGTGTTTGGTTGTGTGGCACATGCGAAGATAGACTCTGGTCAACTAAGAAAGCTTGATGACAGATCACTAGCTTTGGTACACCTTGGTATTGAACCTGGAACCAAAGCTTATCGACTTTACAACCCTGATACAAAGAAAATAATTGTAAGTCGAGATGTGATTTTTAATGAAAAAGCTTGCTGGAATTGGAAGGGAGGAAGTAAGGAAACTCAGAGTAAACCGGGTATGTTTCACATGTCGTGGGGAGCTACAGAAGACAAAGGAAGTGGTCCTTACATTGGAGGAGATCAACGTGAAACAGCCTCACTTCCAGACACAGTTGAAACAGAACAGAGTCCTGCAGAAGTAAAAACATAGTCATATGAAACAGAGGAAACAGACTGTTGCGGAGGAAGAAAGTGATCTAGTACCGGAGTTGAGACGATCATCTCGACAGATAAATAAACCGGACTATCTCAAGGATTACATTTTACTCGCAGAAGTAGAATGTGAGATGTTACTACTATCTATCAATGATGAGCCGGTGAATTTTCATGAAGCAAAAGATGATAAGAGATGGATAATGGCTTGTGAAGATGAAATAGTTTCTATCAACAAAAACAAAACGTGGACACTAGTTGATAAACCGGTTGGAGTAAAGATCATAGGTCTCAAGTGGGTGTTTAAGATTAAAAGGAACGCAGACGGCACAATCATCAAGTTTAAAGCGAGGTTGGTTGCTAAAGGATACGTTCAAGAACACGGAATTGACTATGATGAAGTCTTCGCTCCAGTAGCTCGACTAGAAACCATACGATTGTTGATTGGTTTAGCTGCATCAAACCAATGGGAAATACATCATCTAGATGTCAAAACAGCTTTCTTACACGGAGAGTTGAATGAAGACGTCTACGTATCTCAGCCCGAGGGATTTGAAAAGAAGGGAGAAGAGTGTAAGGTTTTCAAACTCTCTAAGGCTTTGTACGGCTTAAAGCAAGCTCCACGAGCTTGGAACACGA
This sequence comes from Raphanus sativus, assembly GCF_000801105.2. Taxonomy (NCBI): domain Eukaryota; kingdom Viridiplantae; phylum Streptophyta; class Magnoliopsida; order Brassicales; family Brassicaceae; genus Raphanus; species Raphanus sativus. The sequence continues at coordinate 25,350,373 of NC_079511.1, read as the reverse complement.
AGCTTGATCAAGTATTGAAGAAGCTCAGGTTCAGAAAGTGCAGTAAAGAAAGCTCTGTATATCGACGAGAGGACAAAGACACTTTGCTCGTTATAGCTATATACGTAGATGATCTCTTTGTCACAGGAAACTCTGTGAAAGAGATTAAAGAGTTCAAAAGGTCGATGTCACAGCAGTTTGAGATGTCTGATCTAGGCGTCTTGACTTATTATCTCGGAATGGAAGTAGAGCAAAGTCCATGAGGCATCACAATTAAGCAAGAAGCGTATGCACTAAGGATACTAAAGGAAGTTGGATTAGATGATTGCAACTCAGTTAATATACCGATGGAATTTGGTCTGCAATTCTCTAAGGCATTAGATGAACCGGATATTGATGCAACCTTATACAGAAGAAGGATAAGATGCTTAAGATACTTGATGCATTCAAGGCCTGACTTGGCATTCTCTATAGGAATTCTAAGTAAATATATGCATTCACCAAGAAAGTCTCACGGTGAAGCATTGACGAAGGTTTTGAGATATCTAAGAGGCACTCAAGGTTACGGCTTGATGTTCAAACGGGGAGAATCACAGAAGCTCGTTGGTTTCAGTGATAGTAGCCATAACACTGATCCGGATGACGGTAGAAGCACAACTGGCCATTTGTTCTGTCTCGGAGATACACCAGTATCTTGGTGCTCGCAGAAACAAGATGTAGTAGCTTTGTCCTCATGTGAAGCTGAATACATGGCGGCAACAGAGGCGGCTAAACAAGCTATCTGGCTTCAGGAGTTAGTGAGTGAAATCACAGGAAGAAAGATCGAAAAGACACTGGTTCGTGTGGATAACAAGTCTGCCATAATTTTGGCAAAGAATCCAGTACTTCACCGGCGCAGTAAACACATCCATAAGCGTTTTCATTTCATTAGGGAATGTGTAGAACGAGAGCTGATCGACGTTGAGCATGTACCCGGAACAAAACAGAAAGCGGACATTCTAACTAAGGCACTGGCAAATATCAAGTTCAAAGAGATGAGAGATTTGATTCAAGTTCAAGACTTAAGCAAAGGAGCTTTGAAGCTTACAAGGGAGAATGTTGGATAAGCTTCAAAAAAGCTTACTTAGAGAACAAGTTATTCATTAAGATAAGTAGAATAACAATATGATTAGGATTAAGTTATGTTCCTAGTTCAAGTTGTAATAGGTCAAGATAAGAGCCTATATAAAGAGATCAAAATTGTAAGAGATATCTCAAAAAGTTAAGAATATATAAAACGAAGAACTGTTTTATAAACAAAGCTTGCATACATACGTTTGATCTTGGCGACTATAATCCCAAGCCACGCTCACTGGACACTGAGGTTCAACAGAGAAGTCACCACATTTCTCGAGTGCATAGAACCCACTGTGCAATGGGACAAAAGTTGTGTCACCATAACCAATATCTCTCATCCCAAGTTAATCTTGTGTCTAATCTCAGTATATCAAGAATCTTCAAGCTCCTCAAAAGAATTTTTTGTTGCCTTTCTCTTGTTCTTCTCCGTTCATGTTCCCTAAAATATTTCTTCCTTCTTCAAACGATATCTGCTTTATGGTACTGCATTGAATCAAATCTTGTTTTTAGACGTGGACATATAAACCATATCGGATTAAATTGAATCAGTTTTTGTCTTATAACCAATGGGTGATAATATTTCTACACAGAACAACCAATTGGAGTACTATTGAAGTTTTGGTGAAACCGAACAAAATAACAATAAAATACAGGAATTCATTACAATTCATATTAACTATACTAAGACAGAATAACAAACTCCGGTTCGAAACTTGTAATTCGGAATGTATTTGAAACTTGTTAAAACGTCACATTATTATGCTTTTTGTTATTCTCCACCTAAAATTCTAAAAATGAAGATGGCCCAAACCAACTGAAAATTTGGTTCAAATTTGGTATACATCACTCAAAAAAAAACTAAACAGAAAATTCAATTGCCAATACTATTCTTGCTCATTTAAACACAACCTAGCAGTGAAAAATAGAGGAATTAGAACCAAATGTAGTAGTACATTAGACCATTTATCAGAAAAATCTATTTTATATTTTGTTTCTTTGGACAATATAGGTCATAAGGTGAAACATATACGGCCCAGCAAATTAATCGACACATCTCCTAATCTAGATCTACTAAGCTGTCCTCTCATCACTAGCTGGTCTCTCATTTGAGCGAATTACTTTCTGTCCTCCCATCACTGGCTGGTCTCTCATTTGAGCGAATTACTTTATCTCCATATGAGCATAAATTACATCATAAATCTTCAACGTCAATGTCAAACACATAAAATTTTGAGAGGTTGAGCGAAAATAGAATTTTCTAAAAACGCTAATCTGGTAGATAAGCGCACTACACAAGTAACAACACAAAAAATGAGAAAAACTTATGCGCACAAGTGCCAAAGCAGGTTAAGTGTTGTCATGTATGTGTTGCTTTAAAGTAAAATTGAATAATTAAGTTGGGAGTTTACAAATTACATTCGTTGGCATGCACTATTATGTAAAAGCATTCCTACTGCTACATCCAAAGCCCTGATCTTTACGTGATAACAAATTATTCTCTCAAGCCCAATTTATATGCGTATTTTTATTGCTTTTACAAATTACATCAGGGTTTAAACCAAACAGTCAAACACACAGTGGAAACGGTATGTGCCACACTCCGTCTAACCTTGCGTCCACCCCTGGCCATAAGTTGCTATTGATGCACCACAAGGTTACTTGCAAATGCTTCACAAGAATAGCAAACATAGTAATGAATTAGTGTTTTAGCTAGCATCTGATGGAAATTTAGTGGTGAGAAAAGTTGAGATAAGGGAACTAGAAGAGTAAACGTTATTAACACTCATCAAATATTTTCTTAGGGAAATACACATGTCAATGAAATAACAAGTTGTAATTAGGAAAAAAAAAGAAAAAAAGTTGTAATTAGGATAATGATATGATGATATGTGGTTAATATCTAGAGTCTGACATCGAAAAGAAGAGAAGGAAACAGAGCCAAAGTCAACTTGCCGGTCACCAATATTAGTTTTAGATTGGTCTAATCGGCAAGTCATCTTTGGCTCAGTATCATTCTCTATTTTTCTATGCAAGACTCTCTGATACAAAGAAAAAGAATACTCTCACCATCATCATTATTTTTTCCTATCCCTTTCCATATCTTGTGATCTTGCCATGGTAAAGTTCTTACCCATTATGAATGTATTTATAAGCAGGACGATAATGATGATGATATGTATATAGATATCTAGAGTCTGACATCGAAAAGAAGAGAAGGAAATAGAGCCAAAGTCAACTTGCCGGTAGCCAATATCAGTTTTAGTTTTGTTGGTAAAATCGGCAAGTCATCTTTGGCTCAATATCATTTTCTATTTTTCCATGCAAAACTCTCTGATACAGAGAGAAACTCTCGCCATCATCATTATTTTCTCTGCCTCTTCTCCTTATCTTGTCGTGGAAAGGCTCTTACTCATGATAAATGTATTTATAGGCACATGTTGTGAGGATTGTGTGAAATAATTTCATATATTGTATTAGTATATTATTCTTAGAATCGTCTCGTCCATGCATGATTTCGATTTTTAGTGCATGCAAGCAACAAAAAGGGAATTTTGACTACAACCGTATATTGAAGAATATAATTACTTTAAAATACTGGTTGACCTTATATTATAGAATTTCTAATTCCACTTTTATGTGAATAATCAATATATACTTAACTAGTCACACTACTGAAACTATAAAGGCATCGTAGAAGAAAAAGAAAGTGTCATATTTCTCTGAGGGTTGGACATTTGGTTGGACTCATAATCACGTGGTTGATAAAGAAAAGGAAGTTATCGATTGTCAAGAAAAAAATTGAAAGATTCTTTATAATATTTATGCTATTTTTCAAGAAATGCCACTAATTCCATATCTTTGTTGATAAATGGAATATATCGAGGAATTTTAATTTTTCTTTTAATTACTACATGTTATAGAAACTCGGAAATCTAAGATTTAAATCTCAAAAAATATCAAATTAAAATTATGCATATTATGAAAAAATATGTTACAAGAAACTTTCAGTTTGATGCATGGCTTACCATCGAATATAGATCTCATAAAACGATTCGGAACGGTAATTCTCGTAAACATGGTAGAATTGTCGACGGTAGAATCGTTAATAATATTTTCATTTTTGTAATAATTATTCAGATGGTTAGAAAAAAAGATAGCTGACTTCTTTTATGGACTAGTGACTCGTCACTAGATTTTTGATTGTTTCATATCTATCACCTTATGATCGGTATCGATAAGCTGGGATGAACCAGTTTTGATGCTACGAGATTTTATGTGCTGCTAATTGCTAACGCAAACGCCCTTTGATAAAAATAGATAAAACTAAATTAGTTTTTATTCTATTTGTTAATGGATCATATCATCAGATATCGATATGTCGTGTTCAATGTTCTATTAGACAAATATATACCAACTCGGTCCGACCAACCGTATAATAAGATCCTTCGGAACATTGAAACACTCTTTTCTTTTTGTCAACGGCTTAGACACGCATTTACCTCAAATTTTCATGATGTTTTTGTTCTGTTTGTTCCTTGTGTAAATTTCATATGATTTTTAAGATATACTAGATTTTGACCCGCGCTTTGAAAGCGCGGGATAATTTGTTCAATTAATAATTTTATATAATAATTGTATACATTTGTTAAAATTTCAAGATCATATTCATACTTATAATTTTGCGGTTTGATGATAATACTTGAGAGTCTAGATATTTTCAGATATCTTATTACAGATTAATAAAATTTTATAATATAGTATTGATGTTTTAAATTAAGATTATGATCCACAATTTAAACTTTAATATTTAAGTGTTGGTGACAACTGAAAATTTAGACAATACAACGTATTTTTCAAATTGATAATTTTATAATGCCGTATGTTTTAGTTTATTTTAAAAAATTCATATTTTCAGCTACTATTTTTAATAACTTAGCAGTGTAATATAGATAAGTTTAAAAACAAATAAATTTTTCAATTTTGTTTTCAAAAATAATTTTAAATAGATATCATATTTAATAATTTAATTAAATTAGGCTTGAAAAAGTAATAAATAATGTTTGGACTGTGTTTACGTCCAAACTTTTTAAAGATTGATTTTTTAACATTCAAAACTAAATCACTTTGGATTTTTTTTACGAATTTAAAATAATTATGATCTGTAACCCGGAAGTTTTTATAAATAATAGGTGTAAATTAGATAATATTTATATTTTTTTACAAACAGTATCTTTAGTTATGGCCGAGGTAATTTTATCGAATTAATGTGATAATATATTTCATATGATAAATTAATTGGATATTGGAGATAAGCAGTAATATAGATTCGGCTATTGAATTTATTTAAGTTACAATTTTTATTTAGATAGTTTTTAACATTTATAAGGTGTGAATATCTGTCTTTGGCCAAAGATTGGTTGGTTTCCGAAATCTAAACAAAAATGGGTTAAAAGAAGATGCTGTTTTTAAGTTTTTTTTATTAGACTATACTATTAACACGATTTTCAAACATATTTCTTATTGAAATATTTAGTATATGTTGTATAAATGTTATGGGAACCTAAATATTTTATATGAGAACTATATTATAGATATTATATAATTTAACAAACTATACCAATATCAAGGGATGCCAATTGTATAGCAATCATATTTTAAAAACTCTTATCAATATAGGTCACAGGTTTTCGTTTTTGGAAAGAGTATATAAATTGAAACATGTGTTCCATATTAAGCAAATGAAATAGATATAAAAACATTCGTATAGTAAAGGTTAATAATTTTATAGATTAATAGTTTATATTAATAAGTCATTCACTTTAGAAAGGCCGTAGAGTTTATACTAATGAGTTTATAAAGGTGATAATATAGTAAATGTTTAATCATTTTCTAGAAATCATATGGTAAAAGGTAAATCGTATAATTACATTCCTATAATCAGTCAATCATGCCTGAAAAATTAAGGAAAGATATAAATAAGTAAAAAAATAATTATTTAGAAATAGAAAAATAGTATTGATGGCAAAAAATTTACGGCTCAAAGCAAGAAGATATATGAATTGAATTTGTTACATTAATTGATTTGTTTCATTAAATATAGGAGTGGCATAGCAATGTAATTATCTCCAAAATCAAGGGCAGAATCTTATGAGGGATTCTGATTTAATAGTATAGATAAAGAAGGGTGAACCACATAAAACAAAAAACTATTCTATTGCAACTAATAACTCTATACAAATGTTGTAAGATATTATCATCTAGCCAAAAATCATAAATGATTTTCAACATAATAACATTTTACCCCTAAAAGAAAAAGCTTTGAAATTAAATCATTGGACAAAGCAAACGGGATTAAACCGAACCAGAATTGTTTTAAATATGAAACAATCAAGTCCAATAACGTGCTTACCAATGGGCTTATTACGATAACTAAAAACCCCAATAACGTGCTTACCAATGATTCGACGTGGCAGCTAGAGCTCCAGATCTCGTCTCGCATCCTCGACGTGCCACGTGTTATCCTTTTGCAACATTCTCCATTCGTGGATGTCATAGACGAAGAAGACTTCAAAAATCGAAACACTACTATTCAAAGCAAGATGGCTTCTTCTAGTTGTTTCACCATACAATCAAGCTTTGTCTCAGCACAAACAAGGCTCGTTTCCATCTCCAAACAGTCTCTCTCTGGATTCGCTTGTCATTCTCTTACAAAACCCAGAAAATTGAATCTCTCTGTTCTTCGTTGTTGTTCCATGGGTTCCTTTAACTCTTCTCAGAAATCAGACAACGTCCAAGGTTCTGTTTTTTCGTCTCTTATTGGGTTCTGTTTTTTTTTTATTATTGGTTTCTGTTAATCCAAAACTATGTTTGATTTCGCTTTATCAAAAGGTTATGTTTGATTATTACGATGTTCTGAAAGAGAGATTAGGTCAGAAACTTTTACTTGCTTCACACTCAATCGGTTATGAGAATATTTGGTTAGATGTAGAATGTTTTAACCCATCAAAGCTTTGCAATTCCACTTTGGTAAGAGGGCGTTATCCAAAGGTTGTGTTTTGATGATTATGATGTCTTGAAAGAAAGATTAGGCGTGGAATGTTTACTTGCGTTACACTCAAATAGTTATGAGGATTAGTTAAAGAGATTAAGAATAATTTTTTTTCTTTTATTTTGGAGATCAAGAAGGTTTTAACCAATCAAAGCTTTGTGTGTTCCATTTATCTGTTGTTGGAGAGTGTTGTTGCTTTAGATCACTTTAGTTAGCAAACCCTAAGATTTTGACAAAAACAATGATGTGCAGAAGCTGCAAAGAGTGACTTTGCTTCTATAAGTGAAGGTGAGTGGAAGAAACGGCTTACACCAGAACAGTATTACATCACTAGACAGAAGGGAACAGAGAGAGCTTTCACTGGGTATGCATGTCCTGTTCATCCAAGTACATTATTACAATCTTTCTTCACTCATTGTTTCCTGTTCTTTACATTTAATCAGGGAGTATTGGAACACAAAGACACCAGGAGTATACAAATGTATCTGTTGTGACACGCCACTGTTTGAGTAAGCTGCTATTTTAACTAGTTCACGATGATGTATGATGATGAATATCATGCTGATGATTTTCTTGCAGCTCATCAACAAAGTTTGATAGTGGAACCGGGTGGCCATCTTATTACCAACCTATTGGAAACAATGTGAAGTCAAAGCTAGACCTCTCTATCATCTTCATGCCAAGACAGGAAGTTATCTGTGCTGTTTGTAATGCCCATCTTGGTCATGTCTTTGATGACGGTCCACGACCAACCGGAAAAGATATTGCCTCAACAGGTCTGATTTTTTAAATCCCTCAAAGCTTATTTTTCAAGATTCCAAATGATGTTCTCTGTTTATTGAGCGTTTCATGTTATGAAAATTTGTACACATATCAACAGAAACATTACATATGCTTAAAGACTTATCTAATTAAGAAGCTCATGTTACCTGCTTCTGTTTCTTTCTTGTAGTGCTGCTCTGAAACTTGAGGCATTGGAGAGAACAAGAGACTGAGAATTTATGGTACAAAGTATATTGTTCATATATTATATAATATAGTTTCATCCTTGTATTGAAAAACATTGTAATAATGTAATCACATGTAATAATACACAGAAGACAGAGCAGGTATAAGCCTTTTGAGTTGATTCCACTATCGTCTAGGCAGCACATTCTTAAGTTTATCTAACCCATTCTCTTTCCCACGTCTTCACCATAATCACTTATCAACTATCATCCATGAGTGCGCTATGTGGCAAAGATATTGTAGAACCAAACCAACAATAGGGAAATAAAATGGGAAAGTTGTGGTTTCGGATTTCTGGCAAGTCCTTACAGCATGAGGACGAAGATAGCATTGAGAGAGAAAGGAATTGAGTTCAGTTTTTAGTTCCTCTGTTCTGTACTGTTTGCATGTGTTTTTCATCTCTATACATTATGCACCATGATGTATATATGGGGAAACAAGAAAAGAGAAGAACAAGAGAAAGGTTTCTTGAGGGCTTGAAGATTCTCGAATTTGGATGTAAATCTGTAGTATGGAGGAGAGACATTTGGCTATGTTTGATATAACTCTTGTCCCATTCCACATTTGGTTTTTATTTTATTCTTGTCCACTTCACACCAAGGATAAAATGCTAACTATGAACTATGTTGAAAATTAGTAAAAAGTGGGCAAATACCTTTCATATCACAACTTTTTATGACATTAATATAAATAAGTACATAAGAAATAAAAATCCCAAAATACCACTTTTTGTATATTATTTTGGAAAAGGTTGTACTATTGTGTTATGTGAAACCATATTTCTAAAACTAAAAGATTGTAGTAAACTAGTAGTATTGAGATTCAACCTCAGAGTTTGTTCACAAACAAACAAATGCAATTATTTTTGACAGAGACTATTCTTGTGGGAAAGAAAATTAAATAATTTTGCTTACGTGTACTAATTAAAGGTCTTACAAAACGAATAATAAATAGCAAAGAAAAAAAACAAATTGAAAATTATATTTCTAGTGTTGGGATTCAACTTCAGAGTTTGTACACAAACAAACAAATGCAATTATTTTTGAGAAAGACTGTTGTTGTGGGAAAGCTTGAATTTGGGGCACTTATGTTGTGGGATAAAAATTAAATAATTGGGCTTACGTGTAATAATCTAAGGTCTTAAGAAACGAATAACAAATAGCAAAGAAAAAAAAACAAATTAAAAATTATATTTCTATGGAATCAGTCTTGTGTTGTGTTGTGTGTGAAAATGGACATTCATTAGTACTCTCATTTCTAGATGTTAAGCAATTTTGGAATCATTTCTCATCAAAAAGTTTGCATCTTTATGTTGGAATCTTTTTGGTGAATTTGCTATCTTTATATTTGGAATCTCCGATCTAATGGCCGCGATCACTGAGACCCTAGTCACTGATGATGTTGGTGAGGGAATTGAGAAGAAGAGCTTGGTGACGACTGATTCTAAACCGGAATCTGAATCCAAACCTGAACCGGAGTCTGATCAAATGAAGAAGCTGGAGGCTTTGTTCAAGAAACTGAACCCTGAAGCTAAAGAGTTTATCCCTTCTTACAAGAAGCATTATCAGTCTCTGTCTTCTGATGATTTTGCCATCACTACTAAGAAGCAATCTAGTGGTGAAGAATTCAACAAAAAAGATGGCTGCAAGGTAACAAAAAAAAAGTTTGATTAGTTGTTTGTTTGGTTGTTGTTGAAACTGTAGATGAATTTGATTGCCTGGTTTATGGGATGATATTTAGTTTGTGTTCCTGATTATGCTAGAAAGTCTCTATCTTGGAGTTTTGTTTTGATGTTTTCAAATTAGAAAGTTTCTGTTTTTGGGTTTGATCTTTGGTTTTGCAACTCTTATATGATCTTGTACATTATTGTACTTATATTAAAGTTTGGTTTTGTGGATTTACAGAGAAGAAACGATTATAACCAAGGGAGGAAAGTTAGGTTAGCTGGAAGAGCTTACAAGGCTCAAAGAGAGGATAGTATTAGAAGAACAGTCTATGTCTCCGACATTGATCAGAGTGTAAGTTACCTTCTCTTTCAGGTTTTTGCAAGAAAATGTACTGTTCTAATTCTATATTCTTCTTTCCAATTAGGTAACTGAGGAAGTCTTAGCTGGCTTGTTCAGCAGCTATGGACAAGTAAGTTTTAAAAAAATATACAAAGCTATCCTTTTCTTTATGTGTGGGGTTAAGCTAAGTAACATTGTGTTCTTGTCTTCTGAAGGTTGTTGATTGTCGTATCTGTGGAGATCCACATTCAGTTCTTCGCTTTGCCTTTGTTGAGTTCTCTGATGACCGTGAGTTATTATTAAACCTGTCTTCTTTTATAAAAAACATCAACTTCCAAGTTTGTATTAACATTAGTAAGAATGTTTGTTTCAAGCAGAAGGTGCAAGAGCTGCTTTAAGTGTGGGTGGAACAGTTATCGGTTATCACCCGGTTAGAGTCTTGCCTTCAAAGACTGCTATTCTTCCAGTGAATCCCACATTTCTCCCCAGGGTAAATATAAAAACAATAGTTTCCATTTTGAGGTTTGGAAACTGAACTTCATGGCTCCTTTTCTTTGTGTTGTTATTGATGAAAGGGAGAAGTGTACAAGAACCATCTACTGCACTAATGTCGACAAGAATGTAAACACTTGTTCCTGTTTTTTTTGTCTATATTTGCTTTTTTTTGCATACATGTTCTTGGTTTTAAGTTTTCGTTTTTAAACTTTTGCAGGCCACTGAAGATGATGTCAGAACCTTCTTTGAGTCTGCCTGCGGTGAGGTCGGTCTAGACCTACTACTATTATTTTCTTTCTTTCTCTCTCTCAAAAGACAAAAATAAATTTTGTAAAATGCAACAAATAATATTTTCTTGTGTTTATACAGGTTACTCGCATAAGGCTTCTTGGCGATCAGTTGCATTCTACTCGCATAGCTTTTGTTGAATTTGCCGTGGTAAAAAAAAAACATCAGCTTTTGTGTCTTCTTTACATCGGTGAAAGGGTATTGATTCTTAGTTTTTTGGGGCTTTTGGGATGATGAAAAATAGGCAGAGAGTGCAGTTGCAGCACTCAACTGCAGCGGAGTAGTCTTAGGATCTCAGCCCATAAGGTACCATTTGCAATGAATCTTCTAACTGAACATCAAAAATTGATATTGAAACCTTGTTTTTAAAATATCATCAGGGTAAGTCCGTCAAAGACACCAGTGAGATCAGGATTCAGTCGATCACCATCCACAAACTAGGAGAGAAACAGAACCCAAGAAGCTTTGTTGATGAAGGAGAGTGATAGCAACAAACACTTCGTTTTTACTTTTTTTCATTTGTCATTTTAATTATTTTCTAGAGCAGAGTTCTGTAGTATCTGGAGACAAAAGCAAGAAACGATGGAACATTGCTTCTGAGTTCTTGTTCTGAGACTCATTTGAGCATTTAAACCTTCTTTCTGAGATGGAAACTTCTGGTTTCATTTTTATTCATTCTCATCTGAAAAGAAAAAAAAAAGATAATTCTTTTCTTGACCTCGTTGGAACTAATTCTTGCTAATTCAGACCAGAATAGGTTCAGCGGAATAACGGCTCAATCAGGGGGTTTTGTGATAAAATCAAAAGTATAAATTCATTTCGTCACGTATTAAAAATATGGGGACTAGTTTGAAAAACCCTCAATAACTGGTCATTTCATTTGAATCTTATTTCAGAATTTCGGTGATTATGGCACTAATCAGGGGAGTTTTGGAACGAAAAGTACAATTTCCAATTCGTCGGGTATAATTCAAAAATTGTAGGGACTGATTTGAAAATAATGTAAAAACTGAATACCCGAAACGGCGTCGGTTAAGAGAACGCTTGGTCCGATTTATGACTGTAACTCTAAAACCCTCGAGATCCATTCCATCACACTGCTTTGAAGAAATCACCCAAAGTCAAGTCCGATGAGAGGAGCTATCGGAAGAAGATTGTCGAACCCTAACAATGGCTTTAGCATTGCCTCCATAGTCAAGCACTCCCCATTTCTCACCCAATCCACATCTCATTTCTCCTCGTCTTCCTCCTCCGACGGCGGCCCTGCTGGCCGTGGCCGTGGACGCGGCGGCGGTTCCGGATTCCCCGTCGCTGGAAATGGACAGTTCGGTTTCAATCGCGAACCGGAAAGAGCTAGCGAACCGTTCGGTCAAGGACGCGGCTCGTCGGAATCGCAATCACAATCGCAACCTCCCGGAGGATACGGTCATGGTCGTGGCCGTCCGATCCAATCTGATCCGATCTCTACTCCGTTTGTGAGACCAGATTCACATAGCGCTGGTGGCCGTGGAAGAGGTTCCCTTGGATCAGGCCCCGTTGTTTCCCCTTTCGCCCCTGAGCCTCCTCGCCATCCAGATCCTCCACAGCCGCATCAACCGCGTTTCGAACCGCAGCAACCGCGTTTTGCTCCTCCACAGCAGCAGCAACCGCGTTTTGAACAAGCCAAGGATGACTTTCAGGGAAGTCCTCCTTTTGCGAAGCTTGAGGCTACAAAGGATGCAACTTTGTCTCCACCACCGGAGTCTAACAACATATCCAATGCTTTAGGAAGTGGAGCAGGTCGAGGAACACCTTTTGTGCGATCTGCTCCTTCACCGCAGAATCAAGACAACCGCCACATTGGACGCCCTCAGCATCAGCAGCGTCAGAAGCGAGTTCAACCGACTAGAGATGAAGCTCCACGACCCCAACTGAGTCCGGAAGAGGCTGGAAGGAGAGCAAGGAGCCAGCTTTCCCGCGGAGAAGCTGAAGGAGGAGGAGGAGGAGGAGGAGGCGGTGGTGTGAGAGGAAGAGGAGGTGGCAGGGGAAGAGGGAGAGGAGCGAGAGGGAGAGGCAGGGGAAGAGGTGGTGATGGGTGGAGAGATGATAAGAAAGATGAGGAAGCTGAACAGGAGGCTTTGAGTGTGTTCGTTGGAGACTCTGCTGATGGAGAGAAGTTTGCTAAGAAGATGGGAGATGAGATTATGGCAAAGTTAGCAGAAGGTTATGAGGATATATGTGAAAGGGCTTTGCCTTCTACTGCTCATGATGCCTTGGTGGATGCTTATGACACTAATCTCATGGTAAAGTTTCTGTCCTTTTGTTCTCTGTTGACTGTCTTGACTCGACATAAGTTACAGTCTGATACAGAGAATCTTATTAGGATAGTGAATTCACGAGAAGCAATGTCACTCTTATTAGTTCATGCGCTATAATGTGGTAGAACACATGATATGGATCATAGTTTGTGGTAGCTTTGAAGCATAGAAGATTTTGCTTGTATATTCTCAGATTTAAAACAACCTCTGAGGTTTTTAGTCTATCATTGTTACTTGGGTATTTCTTTCAGTCAAAAGAACGTTAGAGAAAGTGCATTTTGTTGTCTTGCTTTGCATGAAAATGGATGTTGAGTCTCTAACTTTTCTCTCTGTCTGGCTCTTTGTTTCATACGCTATAGATCATAGGTTGTGGTGGCCTTGAAACGTAGAAGATTCTGCTTGTATGCTCTATTATTTATAACACAGCCTAGGACGTTTTTAGTAGGATCGTGAATAATGAGGAAGCAATATCATTAATATTGATTCATACTCTATAGATTATAGGCTGCGGTGGCCTTTGAAGTGTAGCAGATTGTGCTTGTATGTTTTTTAGATTTGTAACACAGCCTCTCAGGTTTTTAGTCTTTCATTGTGAGCTTGGTCTTTCAGCCAAAGGAACGATTGTGAAAAACTTTTTGATGTTCGGCTTTGCATGAAAATGGACATTGAGTCTCTAAGTTTACTCTGTTTCTCCCTCTTGCTCTTTGTTTTATAGATCGAGTGTGAGCCGGAATATTTGATGCCTGACTTTGGATCAAATCCTGACATTGATGAGAAGCCACCAATGTCGCTGCGTGAGTGTCTGGAGAAGGTAAAGCCTTTCATAGTGGCTTACGAGGGGATCAAGGATCAAGAAGAATGGGAGGTAACAGTTTTTCAGCTTGCTTTTTTATGCATCCACGCAATACTTTTGTTTCGTTTGATCACTTAATCTTCTCTTCTGTTTTTTTTTTCTTTTGTGCAGGAAGCAATTGGTGAAGCGATGTCGCAAGCTCCCAATATGAAAGAGATTGTTGATCACTACAGTGGTCCTGATAGACAACAGCTAAGAAACAAAACGAGGAGCTCGATAGGATTGCTACAACACTTCCCCAAAGTGCACCTGATTCTGTGAAACGATTTGCAGATCGTGTTGCTCTTAGTCTTAAGGTTTGATATCTCTCATCTAACAACATCACTCTGTCTTTCTTTATCAGAGATTTCTCTTAAGATGTATTGATGTTATGCAGAGTAATCCTGGTTGGGGATTTGACAAGAAATACCAGTTCATGGACAAGCTCGTCTTGGAGGTGTCACAGAACTACAAATAGAAAACTTTTAAGGTTTCAGAAACATTCTTGAAAGCTTTATCGCTGCAACTGAGTTTAGATTCGAATGTAGAATCTTGCCTCTACTTAAAAAGATAGTTTAGCCTTTGAAAGGCTGCCTTTCACCTTTTTTCATTATACATTGTCAAGGAGGTTTCCATAATAATGACATTGTTCTTTCGATATTTATAGCTCAAGAGATCATGTTCCTTTCACCTTTTTTCATTATACGTACTTTGATCGCAAATGAAGAAGACCTTGGGAAATTGTTACCTTTCAAGAAAAAAAATTATCAAGTATTCCTAGTATTGAGAGTGACATCGATATAATACCGGTTTGCCCGTTCAAAGACCAGTTAGAGAAGATGTAGTTTGGGTACAAACTGTCTGCATCTGCAAGAAGTCTTGGTTGTATGTTGTATCACTTCTTCTCTTTCGAAAGTTGTTCCCCTGAACGAGTTTTGTCTCCAAAATGAGAATCTATTATTATTATCATTTACATTGATGATAGGCTTTTCTGTCATAATTATAGTCACCCATGCAACATAAGGCAAGAACCTAAAAGGAGACAAAAACTGCAAGTTAAGAGAGAGAGAGAGAGAGAGAGAGAGAGAGAGAGAGGCAAAAAAAATTTATACTTTTGTTTTATACAGTAAATATATAAAGCTTGCTTTAAGCCCAATTTACGGGCATATTATATATATATATATAATGTAGCTAGGGTTTCCAGCAGCCTCCCTCACAAAAGTGATGCAATGCTGCTAACAGCTGATAAACGTTATGGTTCCGGTAGGCGTTTCATGAATGCGCGTAAGACAGTGGTCTTTTGTACTTCTCATATGCCAGGGCGCAGCAATATTGATCATGCTGCGGTGAAGGTTATTTTACTTTCTTTCAATATAGTTTTCCTTTGCAAATCGCAATTGATAAGTTCATGTCATATCCTAGGCCTTTTTTATTTTGGTTGATTTGATTTCATCTTATATTGTTATAACAGAGAATCATGAAGCTCCGGGATAAGGCATCAAGGTATTACATTCATGTGTAACCATATCTCCACTGTATATATATATATATATATATATATATATATATATATATATATATATATCAAGTAGCTAATCAGATGGTTATTGATGATTTGTTTTTTTTTTTGGGGCCCGGGACAGAAAAAGTAAGAAGCTCGGATCAAGTTCAAAAGAAGAAGATGCTGCTCCTAATGATCAAGTCCAAAGCCAAGTCCTCGGATCAAGTTCAAAAGAAAAAGATGCTGCTCCTAATGATCAAGTCCAAAGCCAAATGCTCCACCTAAGTCTGCAAGAAGAAGAAGATGTTTTTTAACTTAAACTTGCTTTGTTTTATCAGGAATTGAAAACTCTTTTGTTTTTTATGTTACTAGGTGATCTTTCCGTGCTCATGCACGGATATAAATATTTATAAAATAAATATTTATAATAATTGATTGCTATATACTTTAGTTTTAATTTAATACTAGAAATCGGCCGCGCGGATGCGCGGATATTTGTTAACTTTTAGGAATCAAGTTTCTTCATCTTTCTTCTTCCTTCGATGTATCAGATACTTATTTTTGTTTTAGATTAAACTCTTATTTTTCTTTTGTTTCTGATTCTATGTCCATTTTCTTCAGGCAATCTTCTTCTTCCCGATTCATTGTCCCTTTATTGTTGCTGATCTTTGATTGTAACAACATACACTGTGTTTTGTCGCATCACCAATATCTTTTTCTTCCAGAATAAGTGGACAAAAACTACTGGTACAAAGACATATGTTAAATCTTAGTTATACAGTTGTTTGACCCGTTAACAAACTGAATAACAAATTCAGAGAACATTGCCTTTTTATTATTTTCTTCCAATAACATATAACCACGTTATCTCCCATGGTTTCTTGTTGAATTAGATGCTTATATACAGTAAGAGAGAGCATTTCCCATTTAACGAAACTAAACTCCAGCATATATATGAAAACATTGTCATGGTTTTAACCATTGGAACTTTATTTGAATTATTTTAGAAACTATCCCGCAAAAGAGATTTCTGGTCAAATTACTTCTCCACGTACCATAACAGAAATCTCTGCCTCACGGCCCTCACCTCAAGTATTGTATATATAAACCTAGAGCTTCTGGTTATTTGAATTGGGTATTCATTGCAACAGAATATAAGTAACTCTGTGGTATATAGCTCATGAAGTTCTCATTGGTAAGTCTTTCTTCATTCCCCACGCTCTTACTTAACTACACACCCTTTGCAATTAGGTTGCTTTGTTTATTTATTTTGCCTAGAGAATTATCTGGATAGCCAATGAATAAATATGGCTTTGAGTCAATACACTCAAGTGGCACGAATACAGAAAGAAATCAAACGTATTCATATAAGGACTATCATCTCTTATCACTCCCCCAAAATAGATTCTTGGATGAATCAGCTTCATTAGTTTATTTTTATTACCTATTGTGTGAAACTACAGTGTGGACATCTCGTTGGATGATTGGATCATCACCACCTTCTGTCGAATCAATAGATTTATTCATAGTCCCCTTCTGCTATAGCGTGGTGTAAATCTCGCTTTGATATGATCTGGAAACCATGGGAGATGACTGATTAGTTTGTTGTTGGACGACAATTCTCTCTGCCTTTTTATTTGTTTAGTCCGTCAAAGAACTTACCATCTTTCTATTGGTAACATAATAGCATAACACAACCAATAATGTTCATGTGATTCTTAGTTTTGTTTGAATCAACAGCAAGTTCATCAAGCTTCTGTGCTTAGTTTAGGTCCATACATCACACATGGAACCACACTTCAAAGAAAATTTAGCGAAGAAAGTCATTAAAAGGTTTCATCTTGATTAGGGATTATATTCTTACACAAGCCAAAAATAAAATAAGTTGATTGTCTATTAAGAAACTGGAAGCTTGACAATCATGATCAAATAAGATCTAAATATTGAATCTTCAACAATGCCCACCAAACCCAGAAAATTTTAGGGTCTGAAATTGCCAAATTAAGTCAAATCCCATTCAATTAACTACAGAAAATACTCACATACATCGAAATAGCTATTGAATTCATCATTTCAGCCGAGATATGAGAAAAAAACAAAAGCAGAGAACACTATCTTCAGCCACAATTGCCTATCACTGCAACTTTATATCACAAGCTTATACCTTAAATCCAATTTTGCACCAAGCTTCCCTGTTAACTCATCATTTTTATTGGAGAGTAGCATCACCTCGTTGTTGACAGAGATTTAAACTAAGAGGAAGCATAAGGATTCCGAAGAATAAGAAAAGGTTGTTTCAAATATTATTCGGTTAATATGAAAATACATCATTATAGGTTTGTATAAGGAACGTCTTTTTATATTTATTGTCCCAACATTTTTAATAGGTCCAATTTTAAAACATGCCATGATAAATTTTAAATAGGACTCTGTTTTAATAGAATAGATATAATTTTATGCATAACTTATATTAATAATATTACATTATTTTAATTAGAAATATGATTTTAGGTATATTACATCTAGTCAATTTTTTTTACAGTCGATTTAGTTATCATTTCGATATATTGGATTGCATTTATTTATCTGAATTCAACTATAATATTTTTATTCTAAATATATTAAAATTTTGATTAATTTTCTTATTTACATTTAGGTTGATTGCTGTCTTCCTTAATTTTAATATAATATATTATTTTAGATATAGTGTTGATTAGTCGAGTCACTCATATTGTGAGTATATATTGAGTTACATATATTCTTTAAATTCAAAATGAATTTTTTTTATGGTTTACGTGGTCGGACTAATAGAATTAAATATTCAGTCTTCGTTTAGCAAAAATCCAATTAATAATTAATGTATAATATTTATATATATATATAATTAAGTTAAATCAAATTAATTTTATTTATAATTTAATGTGCATATATGATCATAATATTTATCAAATTATATGTTCATTTAAAATAAATATATATATATATATCCCTATATATTTATTAGAAAATATGATCAAGAGAAAGTTACATATATAAGTAAGTGATACATTTTTGGAAGCTTATGAACACATATCAATATTTACAATAATTAAAATATTTTATAAATTCTAAATAATTTTATGTCTTAGATTTATTGAAAGGTACAATAAAATTTATTTTAAATAATCTAAAAATGAAAATTCATATTTACTTTGGTATTTTGATTATAGTTATATTAAACTCCACAAACATAATAACCTAAAATTTAAAAGAAAATTTAATTTTAGGAAAACATACAATTGTTATAATGAAAAATATAATATATCTACCTCGTGAAAGTATATAGTGTTATGTTATTTAAAATATTTTATAATTATTTCCATTAAAAGATGTTTATTGTTAAAATGATAGTTTTTAATATCTTATAAGAATAAGTAGTACAAATTTGTGATTGTCTTTGAGAAATCATTTTATATAAGTAAAATCCAGTTTATCGATATTTTTGCTGTAATCAAAATATATTTTAGTCAACTGAATATATGAAAAATAAATAAAAAAATTCAATAATACTAATTATAAACAATTTTTAGTCAACTAAACATATATCAGTTTATGTTACTTAATTATTTTATGTAATCATCTAAGAAATTAGATAGATATATCAAAATATTTCTATTACTTTGAATTATGTTTTGAAATAAATAATATTTATTTTTCTAATATCAAGATTATCTTTCTGAATTTTGTTTTTATGAAATCACATGATATACAAATATATATTTTTCATCTAAGAAACAATAGATATAAAGCAAATATTTTATTACTTCAAAAGTATATTTTATGTTATTTAAAATATTTTTAAAATAGAATATTACTATCTTGTGAAATTTCCTTTTTAATGAAATCATATTATATACATATATTTTCGTTTTTAAATTCAATTTAAAATTTATAAATCTTTCCTTTTTTATATATGTGTTATATGGAAAATTTTAAAAGGAAACTAAATAAAAAACAATAAAAACAATAATTGTATTTAAATATAATATTTATAATTCATTAAGGGTATCACTGTAATCAACCATCGTGAGAGTTAACGTGAGCGCGACACATAAGAAACTGACTTCTCAAATAATATTATAGAGATATGTGTGGTTTGGAGAAATCTTTGTCATGATAATATCCATGTGGCTTTTAATTGAACTACTATTTTACATAATTTATCTTGTACTAGAGCTTTTTACAAGATAGAACTGTTTCTTTCCAGAGAATTTAGGACACTATATTAGGTTGCTTAGAGTCTGGACCAAATACCTTCTCATATTCATTTTTCCAATTAATCCTCTTTCAAACCTTCAAGAAATTTGGAAGCTAACAATAGGAAGTTCTGTTATGAGATGAAATCTAAAGTTAGTTCTGTTCTTCTTGTCTCCTCCAGAGATCTCTGTCGTTACCATTAAACAATAGAGGAGAGACATGTATGACTTTGAATTTGGAACAACAAAGGCTTTGAGTGTGTTCGTTGGAGACTCTGCTGATGGAGAGATGTTTGCTAAGAAGATGAGAGATGACAAATTATCAACTTGGATATTTGCGAAGTTTGCTAAGAAGATGGGAGATGAGATTATGGCACAGTTAGGTGAAGCTTATGAGGATATTTTCGAAAGGGCTTTGCCTTCTACTGCTCATGATGCCTTGGTTGATGCTTATGATACTAATCTCATGGTAAAGTTTATGTCTTTCTTTTTGTTCTCTTCACTGATGATTGTGTAGAAAAGGTTTATGGTTTAATGCTAGACACTATTAACTCACGTATATTTATAAGCCGTAGATCATAGGTTGTGGTGGCCTTGAAGTGTAGAAGATTGTGTTTGTATGTTCTCAGAGATATAACACAGCCTCTGAAGTTAACAGTTTGATGTAGAGAATGCTAGACACTATAACTTCGAGTAGGATCAAGAATAGTGAGTACTGAGGAAACAATATCATTAGTATTATTGATTCATTACGCTATAGATCATAGGCTGTGGCGGCCTTGAAGTGTTGTTTTTAGTCTTTCACTGTGCCAAAGGAACGATAAAGAAGTGCCTTTCTGTTGTTTGGCTTTGCATGAAAATGGATATTTAGTCTCTAAGTTTACTCCGTCTCTCCCTCTTGCTCTTTGTTTTATAGATCGAGTGTGAGCCGGAATCTTGCCTCTACTTAAAAGATAGTTTAGCCTTTGAAAGGCTGCCTTTCATCTTTTTTCATTATACATTGTCAAGGACGTTTTCCATAATAATGACATTGTTCTTTCGATATTTATATCTCAAGAGATCATTTTCCAACAAAATGAACGAGTTATCCAAATTATATCTCAAGAGATCATGTTCCTTAGATTGGATTTATTGGGGTTACACTATGATTTCATTAATGATAACGTACCTTTACCATGATTTTACCGTAGTGCCACATTATAACATATACATTTTCAAGGGTGCATGTATTATGTATGTGTGGTGAATTGTTTTGATCTTGGATGAAGATTTCCATTAAAAGGTTATTTTCGAGGTAGTTTTATATAGTTTTTAGAATCTTTCCAACATTTCCAGCATGAGTGATGTTTATAGACTGGGTAAGCCACGCGTTTTCTCTTTTTTTCGATCGTAGTTTTACTAAAATGTTCATTCAAAGAGAGAATGTCTACTAAATATCAAGTTTCGTTTGCACACATGACATGTATCTAATAAAATATCCAAACCATAAATCCACAATTCTTGTTTCTATGGAATTTCAATTCTTAACTATTATATCTATGACCTGGGATCATTCTTTGAATTGACCATATATATGCAGTTTTCTTGAAAATTTAAGCAACAAGAAATTTTCCATTTTCTGATTGTAGATTGATACTGCACTTTCGTACGTCTGTCTGATAATAAAATAGGTTATGTCGTAGCAATTTGTAAGCTTCTATATTAACGTCAACGGAGGTTTGGGCCTATCTATATACGAAGGGACAAATTATCAACTCGGATATTTCACGTCATATCAGGTGTAGTTGTTGCACGCATGACTAAATCTCTCATGTTTTGTTTCCATGGAATTTCAGCTATGTATAACTTTTAATTAAATTTCCATTGAAATTAAACAACAAGAAAAAGAAATCATTTTCTTGCTTACAGATTGAAATTTACACTCAATTATATGTTGTGGGTCCGTTTGTATACAAAGTCAAAGAAGCTATCTATATATGACTATATGAAAGGGGGTATGGGTCATTTTGTTCTATGTTAAGGCAAATAACCAAAAGTCTTTTTGTTCAAAATAGAAAATGTAGATGATTAGATTTCAAACAAATACTTTAATTACAAGCAATCTGGTTAATAACAACTTACAAAGTCCGCAACCGCAAACGGGTATTCCAACAAGCTTTACAGAGAGATTTATATAGGAACCCCTGAATACCTAAAATAGAAATAATCATAGAAAATGTGAATCTCAACTAGTTCGCTCTTAACGATGATTACCAACCAGGTAGATATAGTTTTTTTGAAACACACCAGGTAGATATAGTTTTTTGTTTGTTTTTCTACAAATTAAAGTTTCATTTACAGTTTCTTGTATCTTTCAAAAATTTCCTTTGCAGTTTCTTGTTTATTTTGGTTGTTTTCAGTGAAACAATAAAAAATAATGATAGGACGAACCGATCACATGACAAGTAAATATAGTTATTTGTTTGTTTTTCTACAAATTAAAATTTCATTTATAATTACTTGTATCTTTCAAAAAGTTTCCTTTGGAGTTTCTTGTTTATTTTGGTTATTTTCAGCGAAACAATAAAAGATAATGATAGGAAGAACTGATTACATGACCTCCAACTTCTAATTTAACACAATTAGATGTTATGTGATTTTAATAGATGTAAGAAAAGAAATATTTTTGTAGATGCTTTTAATATATAAATTCATAGAAGATTTCAATATAAAATCTTATTGATCTTTGGTTGTTGTTGCACGTATCGGACATGAATATTAAACTAAAAAAAAATGAAATTAGTGTGCTGCTTTCTGGAAACTCAACTATTTAACCTTTATTTTATAAACGAACATCTCACTCTTGTGTTTGATTTTTCCAACTAATAAAGAAGAAAAATTCTTGTATCTTTTAGAAAAAAGGCTACGTCGTAGTTCTATTTCACAAGGCTATGTCGTAGTTGTATTCTAAACAAATACATATATATGTTTTCAAGGTGTACGTCTATTTGGAAATCTACTATATAAAGCGACATAATATCCTTACTGGAACTTGTATCACTGGTTAGAATTAAAATCAGACAACAAAAGATTCGAGAAAAACTTACAGTTTTCAGCTTAATTACAATCTGTGATGATCCGAACGTTATGTTGTTTCCTCAGGCACAAGGAGAAAGATCCACGAGATCTGAAGAAGAGTGAAAAAGAAAAGAAAGATGGATCCCTTGATGTTTTGAAAAAGAAAAAAAAGAAGCGTTCCAGCAAAAGAAAATCCAAAGGAGGCGGTGGTTTTGGCGGTTTCGGCGGTGGGTGTGGAGGTGGTGGTGGATGTTAATAAGTAAATAATTTAATAAGATAATGTTTAACCAATTCCGTAGTTCTTTAAATATTTCTTGTGTATTGTGTTATCATATGCGTCTATAAGATCTTAAGTTCTTAAAGTGTGGTTTCTCGTGAGAAAGAAAATTGAATGTGTATAATGAAACAAGTTGAATAGGACCATTCCTTCTCAGGTGCTTCGATTAGGACAAGAGAATAAAAAGGAATATATCATTGGCCACTTTCTCATCGTTGCTCTCTTCCTCCTAGAGGTTTAATCCATGCTGTGGTGAATAGATTGTGGGGTAGAACCTGTAGAATAAGTTGCCGTAAGCTGAGTGACTCTTCTTACATGTTTCATATTCCTCATGATTCAACTCGTCAATGGATAATTCAAAGAGGTGTTTGGCATGTTGATGACTATTTGTTATTTGTCTCGCCTTGGAAACCAGTTAACTCATTCAAAGTCCCTGAGGTATCAACAATCCCAGTGTGGGTAAATCTTAAAAATATTCCAGATAGTTGCTACTCAAAATTGGGTCTCAGCCACGTTGCATCCGGACTTGGTGAGCCTATGCAAACACACAAATCTCGACTTGATCCGACCTATTTGGGAGAAGCTAAGTTGTTGGTTGAAGTAGAACTTGATAAACTTTTTCCAAAGCAAATTGCATTAGATGATAAACAAGGTAATATTTTTTTGGTGGATGTTGAGTATACATGGATTCCAAGTGTTTGTGGTAGGTGTGGACATTTGGGACATAAAGAGAAAAGATGTCTCCTACCGGCTGTCCAATTGAATGTTGAAACAAGCCCCACACATGAAAATGTGTCCGCTGAAGAGCCTCAGGTTGAACTGGAAAAAGTGCTAAGGCAGTCTACTATTGCATCAGATCACTTGGAGTTACCAGCTGAAAATTCAGAGTAAAGTTTGGTCTCAGCTGAGGAAACACGAGATGAACTTACTGAACAGACTTTGGAACCAACTAAAGGAAGTGGTATTGAGCTCAATGATGAGCTGAAGGATTTCTCTACTCCAGTAAACAGCCTCACATACTCTAAGGTACATTTAGCCACTGGCTCCAACTCTCTTTTGACTTCATCACCATTAGCGGACACTCAATCTGCTCCAACTAAAGCTACTATTATGGAAGAAATTCCATCCCCTGTTATTGTCCTTGAGGCCAACTCGGTTTCACCGGACAATTTACTGGTCCCTCCATACTCTTCTGCACATGGCAGCCCTCATGTCACTCAAATTGCTTGTAATGAGCAAGATGATGAAAGAGGATATATGAGTGATGCTACGCAAATCTCAACATGTCACGAGGTGGAAGACCAATAAAACCAGTCCAAAAGTTTCAAGATATGGAATGAAAAACGGTAAGAGGAAGGGGTAAAAGGGGTCGTCGAGGCCGCGGGAACTACCCTCCATCCTCCAAGTAGTTTCATCTCTTTCTTGTTTCATTAACCTTATGAATCATAAGTTTTCTCCTATGTGCTAATGCTTGGTTGAATATGAGGTATTCTTATCATACTTTTTCAAACTTTATGGTTATCACAACCATACATTGTATGTTTTTATTATTTTAATTTGAAAGCTTTTTTACAAAAAAAAAAAAGTATAATGAAACAAGTTTTATGCATGTAGTGAATAGACCATTTAATTGTGTCGCAAGTTATTTAATTATTAAGAAAAAATTGATTATTAAGGTCTTCAATTGCATCTTTTTTTTTGTCAGCCTTCATTGCATCATTTAGTCGTTAGGGTTGCTATATTGTGCAATCCCACACGTCAGGAGCTTCGACTGGGTTAGTATCAAACAATTTCCCTCCACAATAGTCGTATAACGTCAATAAATTATTAACAAGATATAGCTATACCAAGTATTTTTCTGTTTTCTGATATGATTTTTTTTTGGTTCAAATCTGATACATATGATTATGTATCACGTTTGAAGTATAATATGTAAGCTCAAGAAAAGAGCTGTGATCGTGAAGAAGAGAGGAAGACTGTGTCACACATGTGATCGATGTGTGACACAATAGAAAGAGTCGGTTATGGAAACTATGACGTGGCATAACGTGGTTATCAAGTAAAGAAGATATGGAAGATTAGATTGCATCGAGATATTAGGAAATATAGTATATTCGATGAGGGCTACTTAACTAGATTGTCTAGGGCAGATCTAGGTTAAGCACGCTAATTGAAAAGCTTGAGCAAGGGTTTGTCTTGTCAAGCAAAAGAGGTGATCGAGTTCAGAGTTGTTGAAGCTCGATCTACTGAGTTAAGATATTAGAAATTGGTCCGTCTCTAGTCGTGTGTGACTGAGAGTAATTCGGATTAAACAGATCTAGGTGATTGTTTAAGTGATTTCTAATATACAAGAAAGAGTGTTCTTGGATTCTCGTTGTGCTCTGTTTATTGGTTGTCCCTGAACTTTCATTTGGTATCAGAGCCGGAAACCTCTGTGGTATCAATTACTACTAACAGGTTGAGATCCTGCGGATTTCATGGACACCATGAAGGAGCTTGTTACGTTACACAAGCCTATCATGCTAGACGGAGGCAACTTTGGACACTGGAAAGCACGAATGAGACATGTGATCAGAGGGATCGACGAGGATGCCTGGACTGCTGTTGAGGATGGGTGGTCTCCACCCACTGTGATGATGGAAGATAAGACCTTGGGTCCGAAACCTAAGGATCAGTGGACAGATTCAGAAAAATCAGCATCAAAATTCAACTCTAAGGCGTTAACTGTCATCTTCTCTGCTGTCGATTTGGAACAATTCAAAATTATTCAAGGATGTGAGTCGGCAAAAGAAGCTTGGGATACATTGATCAATCACTTTGAAGGAAACACAAGTGTACGACGAACCAGAATTGATCACTTAGCCTCAAGGTTTGCGAACTTGCGCATGGGAGATGATGAACCTATCGATGGGTTTATCTCTAAAATCAGTGAACTGGCTAGTGAATCTTCAGTCTTGGGCAAAAAGTATGAAGAAAAGGATCTGGTGAAGAAACTCCTGAGATGTTTACCTCCTCGGTTTGAAGCATACAAGGCGGTTCTCAATATAGCCGTTGACACTGATGAGATGAAGTTTGACCAACTCTCTGGTATCCTGAAGGTTCATGACCTTGAGAAATCTGACCGACAGGAGAACACTCAGAAGAGTATTGCCTTCACTGCTAATTCTAAAGATGATGACAGAGTCTCTAAAATTGAAGATAATCTGAGTTTAATGGCAAAGAACTTTAACAAGTTTATGAGACGAGTTGAAAAAGGTGGTAGCAGATCAAACAGTCGGTTTCAGAGGAATGAATCAGATCGTGGTAATACACAGTCATCAAGGTCAGATGCTTCAAAAAGGAAGAAGGAGCTTCAGTGTCATGAATGTGAAGGATATGGACACTTTCGGAATGAATGTCCACTCACTAAAAGGAAAGAACTCAAGTGCATAGAGTGCAAAGGATATGGTCACACTCGCAGTGAATGTCCAAATAACTTGAAGAAAGACAAGTCACTTTTGAGCTTCAGCGACACAGACTCGGATAGTGAGAGCGATGATGGGGAATTACATCTGAATTTTATGGCACTCGTAGCACATGAAGGTGTGACTTCAGTCTCTGACAAAGTGGAAGAAGTAATGGAGGAGGAAGACGACGAGCTCAATCATGATCTGGAAACAGAGTACAAGACACTGTTTAATCAGTTTACTGAGCTTAGCCATGAAAACCTTCAGCTCATAAAGGATAGAGCGATGTTGAAAGCACAAGTAAACATCCTGGAACTTGAGAAACCTATAACACAACCTGCTGCTCTTTCAATCTTAAAAGAATCTGATCAAGAAGTTCTGGCGTTAAAACGAGCCATGACTGAGCAGGAACGATCTCATAAGGAGTTTGAGGCTAAATTCAATCAGTTGAGCGAACTATTTCTTCAAGAAAAAGATAAGAGTAAGCTGTTGGAAAGTCAGTTGGCTGAAAACCTCAAAAAGGTCAAGATGCTATCAACCGGCACCAAGTCTTTAGACCATCTGCTGACT
Organism: Raphanus sativus; assembly: GCF_000801105.2. Taxonomy (NCBI): domain Eukaryota; kingdom Viridiplantae; phylum Streptophyta; class Magnoliopsida; order Brassicales; family Brassicaceae; genus Raphanus; species Raphanus sativus. The sequence goes on along the minus strand of NC_079511.1, from coordinate 25,323,217 downwards.
TTGGGACAATGCCCCAGCACAAGCCGAGGGCTTGGATTTCATGGATCTACCTCCAAGTCGGATCAAGAAGGACATCAAGTTGTGTTCGTAAAAGAAGTCTCCAAGGAGGAAAAGGTTGCTGAACCACGTCCTCCTCAAGCTCAGCCTGCTCTCCAGAACACTGGGAAATACGAGTCTAACTCTCGTGCAAGACGTCGTGGGAATGGATGTCACTTCTGTGGAAAACGAGGACATCATGTCAATTTCTGTTACTTTCGAAGACACCAATATGAGCGAGCCTGGAGGTTAAACTTGTGTTTCATGGAACCTTCTATGTATGGACACGTCTGGATTGCTAAAAGAGACTTATATCCAACCTACAAAGATCGCGTCATCAACAGGTCACACAAGGAACTTCCTGAGTCACACACCAAACCAGAGATGAATCTGGCATGTAACTTCACGAGTATATCAGAGAAAGTCAACTTTGTAAGTCACGTTGCATACACCAGTGCAGATGGGGGTTCTCAAATAGATTCTCCTTGGTACTTTGACAGTGGTTGCTCAAAACATATGACAGGAAGCTATGAACATCTTGAGAAACTTCAACCTATCAAGGGTGGAAAAGTGACTTTTGGTGATGGAGGACAAGGAAAGATACGAGGCGTAGGAGTAACTGATAGACCGGATCTACCTCGTCTTATAAATGTATACTATGTTGATGGCCTCAAAGCAAATCTTATCAGTGTAAGTCAACTATGTGATGAAGGTCTAGAAGTGATCTTTAATAGTAAGGAATGTCGTGCTGTGGATCCACAGGGGAACATCGTGCTGTGTGGAATTCGATCTGGTAATAACTGCTATATGTGGAAGCCTACAAACGTGTGCTGCTCAGCGACCACGTCTAAGCTTGATCTGTGGCATAAGAAACTAGGCCACATGAACATCAATGGACTGACCCGACTTGTTAATGCAGAAGTCGTCAGAGGAGTTCCAGACTTAGAGTCTCAGACAAGTACCGTATGTGGAGCGTGCTGTCAGGGAAAACAAGTTAAGGTGCAACACAAGCGAATCCCTGAGATTAGATCCAAGCAGTTGCTAGAGCTTGTTCACATGGATCTCATGGGTCCAATAACTCCTGAGAGCGTTGCAGGAAAAAAGTACATTCTGGTCATGGTAGATGACTTCTCAAGATATACATGGGTGGACTTTCTACGAAACAAGTCAGATGCCATTGATAGTTTCAGAATTCTTGCATTACAACTGAAGCAGAAAGGTGGAATCATGGAAATCAAGAGTGACCATGGTGGTGAGTTTCAGAACGAACAGTTCGATAGTTTCTGCCAAAGTCAAGGAATTCGACATCAATATGCAGCACCCAGAACTCCATAGCAGAATGGTGTTGTTGAGAGAAAGAATCGCACACTACAAGAGATGGCTAGAGCAATGCTATATGGAAACAATGTCCCACCAGGGTTTTGGGCAGAGGCAGTGAGCACCGCATGCTATGTTATCAATCGGGTGTATGTCAAACCTAAGACTAAGACTACACCGTATGAGATACTAAAAGGTAAGACTCCCAACCTAAGCCACATGCATGTATTTGGGTGTTTATGTTACATCCTGAATGACAAAGATCACTTGGGAAAATTTGATGCCAGAAGTGATGTAGGAATGTTCCTGGGTTATTCGACTAACAGCTCTGCATATCGAGTCTTTAACTAGCGTACCAAATTCATTGGAGATAAGGTGAATGTGGTTTTTGATGACAGTGTAGGATTCTATCAGACCAGGGTCACACAAACAGTTGAATGTGTTACACCTAGTAGCTCTGCTGCGGAAGCAATGATCAAAGAGGAATCTGAGGGAGAGGAAGATACTAATGAAGTACGCGTTGACCTGGATCAAGGAAAAGTGCATAAAAATCATTCCTCGGCCGATGTCATTGGAGGCTTGTTTGATGAAAGGGTTACACGGAAGAAACAAATCAACTTCAAGGAGATGGTCAAGTTGGCATCGTTCATGGCTCAGATGAACAACGTGGAGTGCTACGTCTCTCAGATAGAACCGAAGAATCTTCAGGAAGCCTTGGAAGATGAATATTGGACAGACTCTATGCATCAGGAGCTGGAACAGTTTGAACGATTAGATGTGTGGGAACTAGTTCCTAGACCTGAAGGGGTGAATGTCATTGGAACTAAATGGATTCACAAGAACAAGATAGATGAAGAAGGAAACGTGACTCGCAACAAGTCAATACTGGTTGGACAAGGTTACACCCAGATTGAAGGAGTGGATTTCGATGAAACATTTGCTCCTGTAGCACGTCTTGAATCGATCAGGTTACTCTTTGGAATGGCATGTGGTTTCAGAATTAAACTTTATCAAATGGATGTCAAGAGTGCTTTTCTGAATGGTGTTCTACAAGAAGAAGTCTATGTGACACAACCAAAAGGGTTTGAGGATCCACACTTCCCTGACTATGTCTACAAACTCAAGAAAGCTCTCTATGGACTTAAACAAGCTCCACGAGCCTGGTATGAAAGACTGACCGATTTTCTCATCAAGGCTGGGTTTCAGAGAGGAGGAGTTGATAAGACTCTATTCATAGGAGAAAATGGAAAAGATGTTATCATTATCCAAGTATATGTGGACGATATAATCTTTGGGAGCACATCAAAAGAAATGGTGGATGATTTTGTTCGGACGATGACAAAAGAATTTGAGATGAGCATGGTTGGGGAGCTCAGTTACTTTCTTGGACTACAAATCAAGCAGCTTGCGGATGGAATCACTGTTTCTCAAAGTATGTATGCCAAAAACCTTATCAAGAGATTTGGAATGGAAACCAGCAAAGTCGCCAACACACCAATGAGCACCACTACTAAGCTGTCTCGTGATGATGATGGCAAGCCAGTTGATGAGAAACTCTACAGAGCTATGATTGGGAGCCTCTTGTATCTCACCGCAAGTCGAACTGATCTCTGTCTGAGTGTGGGTATATGTGCTCGTTATCAAGCATCTCCTAAGGAGTCGCACATGAATGCTGTTAAGCGTATCATTAAATATGTGAAAGGAACTCTGGACTTTGGTCTTCACTATACCTTTGAAACTAATGTGAATCTTGCAGGTTTTTGTGATGCAGATTGGGCTGGTTGCTTAGATGACAGACATAGCACTTCTGGAGGTTGTTTCTTTCTTGGGAACAACATGGTAGCCTGGCACAGCAAGAAGCAGAACTGTGTCTCTCTCTCGACAGCTGAGGCTGAGTACATTGCATTGGGAAGCTGTTGCACAAAATTACTTTGGATGCGACAAATGCTAGTTGATTATGGTATCATATCTGATCCCATGCTTGTTCATTGTGATAACATGAGTGCCATAAACTTGTCTAAGAATCCTGTTCAGCATTCACGTACCAAGCATGTGGATATACGACATCACTTTGTGAGAGAGCTAGTTGAGATGAGAATTGTGATTCTAGAGCATGTATCAACCGAGAAACAGCTTGCTGATCTATTTACCAAACCGTTGGACTACAATACCTTCCTAGGGCTTCGTAAGGCCTTGGGAATTGTTAATCTCTGAATAAGTCCTGTCAGAAGAGGAAGGTCACTGCTTGTTCATCGCACTGACTAAGTCATTGTACTACTACACCATCAAAACCTTGAGTCAACAAGTTCACTTCTGTAAGTCATCCCCCACGAGTTTATCACTTCTCTCTTAGGTTCACTGAAGAAAGACACTCATCTCGGATCAGGATGCTATCACATTTTAGTTCTGAGTACTGATCACTGTCTGGATTGAACGAGGAAACACTTGAGGAGCTGAGTGTATAAGTAAGGAGAAAAAGTTGTGTTAAACAAAGAAAAGTCTGAGTTACTCAGTTACAGAAAGTTAAGCAAAAGGCCTGGAATGATAGATACTCGAGTTGGAACTGGATGCTATCACATTTTGTTTCTGACTACGATCACTGTCTTGACTGGGCAGAGAAGATCACAATTCTTAGAGATGGCCCGATCTGGATCAGGGTGTTATCCCACTTTGTGTCTAGATTCGGATACCATCTCATTGCACTGAATTGTCGATTGTACTCTTGGAGTCAAAGTTAATCTAAGTTCTTGTAGAGTAGAAGAGACAAGCACAAGATGCTTAACATGTGTTTCCAGACATTACTAATGAGTGTGAGTGCGAACTTGAGGAAGGATGATTGGCTAAAGTGAATCTTGTGTGTGACAGCTACTCGGCTGAGAAAAAGCTATTAACTTGGGTTGACTCATTGATTTCATTAAAGTTCTTTGTGGTAGTTGACTGAGTTGGTGCAATGACTTCTGTGTCTTTCCTCTGGACAAAAAGGCATCTTGAGCATGTCTTAAATGGTTACATGTATATAAAGGTTGTCTTGATACTTGCTTTGTGAATCTCGGATCTCTCTCACATGCTCTCACATGGCGGTAAGTGGTGTCAAATTCACTTGGTTATCATTTGCCTTGTGATGCTATGGTTTATAAATTACTCTTCTTTGTTTGGGCCTCATTTCACTTTGGGCCTTTTCTATGTGACTAATGAATTGTGGAGTTGTTAAAGTTGTTTAGGAACTTTGGTATTGTCGCCACCCTCGAACAAATCTCCTAGCTCGTCTCTCTCTCCTCTCACCGACGACATGCAACCGCGAAGAAGCTCCCGTCTAAACCGAGGCTCATCTGGTGCTGGAAGCTCGTCTCAGCCTCCCTCGTCGCAGCCGCAGTCTCCTCCATCTACGCGGAAGCGAGTTCGTCGGCGTCCGTCTCGCGATGTCTCACCGGAGCTTGTAGAGCCGGATAACGAGTCACTCTCGGAGACAGACTCCGATAATGGCGTTGAGAATCCTATGGGTGAAGCCGAGACCTTTGCGAATCGAGCTAAGGAGGAGCGATATCATGAAAATCGCCTCATGTATCGGACCAAACTTGATCTGTACCCCGAGCTAATGCAACCACACAAGACGCCTCTTACTCAACGATTCTTCTCTATGGCGGCTACAGAGCGATTCCAAGGACTCAAGACGAGAAAATTCATCAATCAACATCGCATCTCTCTTACCGATGCGAACCTTGCCGATGTTCGGAGTATTGTGGAGAATGCAGGACTACTTCATACTCTCACCGACGTTGATGCCTATCAACCAACTGTGGTAAGAGAATTCATAGCTAATCTCTTGGAGGCCTCTGAACGCGATGTTGGTGTAGCTGTGTATCTTAGGGGGTCGATGATTGATTTCTCACCAAGCTTGATTAATGCCATCTACTGCATCCCTGGGTTTGAGGATGATCCTAACTGGTTGGATGAAGGGATTGATGAAGTGTGTGGGTTCCTCACTGATGGGCAGATAAACCGATGGGAAAACATGAGCTCAAAGTTTCTCACCCCGACGAATCAGGTGCTGTACAAGCTTGTTTGCACCAACTGGATTCCGACAATGAACTACACCAACATGAATCAAGCTCGCTTGAAGTTTGTGTATATGCTTCATCACAATGAAGATGGTTTCAACTTTGGGAAGCTGGTATATGATCAGATCATGAGGATGGCTGAAAACACTAAGAAGAAAAAATCTCGAAGGATCATGTTTCCTACTCTGATTCAGCAAGTCATCAACTTCCAGAGGATTGTCCCCATTGACTATCCGACTGATGAGTTTACTGGTTTTCCTAAGCTGGTGGTGAAAGACATCAAAGCAGGGCGTGGCACTGGAGCAGACACACGATCTGCAACCCTTGAGGAAGACATTGAACGCACCATCGCTGATCTCAAAGCCATTCACATTCGTCTGAGGAGTAAGCGTATCATGTTTGTGGATTGTTTTTATCCTAGACTAACTTGTGCCTGATTGTTTTTATCTGAATGTGCATCTAAGCAGGGGGAGAATACCCTCGATATGCCCCACCTCCCACGGGGAATCAAGAGGATGAAGTAGCTGGAAATACCGAAGAGCTGAGTCAAGCTGGTGACACTGAGGAGCTTAGTCGAAGCTTATCTTTCTGAGCATGAAACTCTGTCGTGTTGTGTTTTCTTGTTTTAAAAATAAGTTGTGTGTAGTAAGACTAAGGATCATGTTGCTTTAACTAATGGTGTGCTCTGATGATGTAGACTTTGGATTCCTATCTATGCGTTATGGTTATTAAAGTAATCTCAGTGTGCTTGTTTCGATATCTTGTGTCTGGTGCTTTCGGTGTGGATTTGCAGGTTGCTTAGGATGTCACATTAAGATAAAAAGGGGGAGAATGTAAGCTCAAGAAAAGAGCTGTGATCGTGAAGAAGAGAGGAAGACTGTGTCACACATGTGATCGATGTGTGACACAATGGAAAGAGTCGGTTATGGAAACTATGACGTGGCATAACGTGGTTATCAAGTAAAGAAGATATGGAAGATTAGATTGCATCGAGATATTAGGAAATATAGTATATTCGATGAGGGCTACTTAACTAGATTGTCTAGGGCAGATCTAGGTTAAGCACGCTAATTGAAAAGCTTGAGCAAGGGTTTGTCTTGTCAAGCAAAAGAGGTGATCGAGTTCAGAGTTGTTGAAGCTCGATCTACTGAGTTAAGAGATTAGAAATTGGTCCGTCTCTAGTCGTGTGTGACTGAGAGTAATTCGGATTAAACAGATCTAGGTGATTGTTTAAGTGATTTCTAATATACAAGAAAGAGTGTTCTTGGATTCTCGTTGTGCTCTGTTTATTGGTTGTCCCTGAACTTTCATAATACGAATACATTGCTATAGTTGAAATGTGTAGTTTTATATAACGGATTTATTTGGTATATCTGACACTTATTTTTCCAACACCAAACTATACATGTTGGACATAACTATCTGATTCTCTATTTGACCGTATCAATCAAGATAGCGAAGTCATACTTTTCTTCTAGCAGAATTGACTTTCTTTTTTTTTGTCAAAAAAGCATAATTGACTTTTCTTGTGCAATTTCTTGTATCCTTCATAGACAAATAGTTTACGTCGTAAGCGAATATACATTTGTCAAAATCCATGGCAATTTGGGGGTGTATAAAAGGGCGTTTACATCACATATATTTTACATCAGCATTCAGAAAGATTTGAAAACAAAAGATTTATAACTCACACTGATATATACATCAAAATATCTCTCTGATTGTGTTTGCTATTCAAGATCACGATGTGTTGTCGAATATTATGTTGTTGCTTCTGCCGCAAGAAGAAAAAACCAAAAGATGTGAAAAAGGGTAAGAAAGGAAAGAAAGATGGAGGCATTGTTGTTAAGCCAACTAAGCATAAGAAGCGTCGCAATGAACCAGTAGATGTAAGCGGATGTGCAGATCTATGCGGCTGCTTTGGTGGAGACGGTGGAGGTGGAGATGGCGGCGGTGGAGATGGTGGAGGTGGTGGTGGATGTGGAGGCGGCGGTGGAGGTTGTGGAGGTGGAGGCGGAGGCGGTTAAAAGATGATAATTCTGTAATTTTTAATGTACTGATAAATTCTTGTGTTTGTGGTTTATTTATTTTTATTTATGTAATGTCAAATTTATTTTAACGTAATGTACATTACGTACATAATATACAAGGCATCATCATATATATATGTTTATTTTTCTTCTAAGAAACCTTACTATATAATTTAATTATACTCATAAATGCAGATGTGAATGAATTATTGTTTATGTGAACTGACATAATATTGTAGTTAAACTTATTCAAGTAAAATAGTAAATAATAATAAGCTGGATAAAAATTTTAAAATACATAGAAGTTTTAAGTAAAAAAACTTAAGCTATACCAAACTAATTGCAAGAACATTTTCAGAAATTTAAATAAAACTTTTTTTTTGCTAAAATTTGGTCCAAATTTAAATAAAACTTAACGGATATTTTTTAACGATGGTTTCTTTGAAATTTTAAAATGGTTTACTAGTAGAAATTATATAAATGTATGTATTGTCAGCCGTCAGGCACGCGTTAATTTGGGAATGATCGATAGAATATAATCATCTGTGGACTTTCGATTATCCAACCTAGTAATGGCGATATCATTGTATATTTACTCTCTATGAGGCCTGAACTCCAAATTCGGTTTTGATTTTCTTTGTGATTTTCTTTGGACTCCTTTTTAAAAAACATATTGTATATTTGACTGTGTACATTTTATATACCCGTAGACCCGTAATACTTGGGCACTTGACTTTTTACAGGTTTAACATGGTGTTTGAGTTTTGTAGTCAGAGAAACAACGCGATTAAGTTATCGAACGTTTTTGTTTTCTTGGAAAGAAAGAGTAATCAAGAAGAAAACGTCACATCTATTAATTTGCTAGTACATTTGACAATTTCTTTGCAATTTCTTGTATCTTTCACAACCCAATTAAAATTGTTTAGGTTATCTTTTATTCATTTTCTAAGTATACAGCAACCTAGTGGTGGAGCTAGAAAAAAATTAGGAGGATCAATTTCGAAGTTAACATAGATTATAGGGGTCATGTACCTAAAGATGCAATAATTTTCTAGATTTTAAAAAAGTATACATGTAAAAAAAAATTAAATAAGAAATTCACCTGGATCAGTTGACCAACTTGCCTGCCAGTACATTGGCTCCGCTGCAACAACCGAGATTAGAGCTGAGCATTTTATTCGTTAAATTTGATTCGATTCGTTATTCGTTACGATTCGATTAAAAAATTCTGGATATTCGTAGGTCTTCGAAGCAAAGCAAATACTCAAAATCAATATTATTAAAAGCAAAGCAAATCACAAATATTAAAATTTTGGAAAACGGATATCCGATCCGATCTTTCAATATATAATATATGTATATTTTGATTATATTTCAAGTTTTAAATATTTAAATTATATAATTATTATTCTAACATATGATTTGACAGATTCTATTCACATTATTACTTATCTAAAATTATTACACAAAAGAAAGAGAAAACAGACAATTATAATTTTTTCTTAAGTTTTGTGTTATTATAATTGTTAACTAAGTTTAAAAATTTACTAAACATGTAGATTCACTACTAATTTTAATTTTTATCTTATATGTCATGCAAAAAGTATTTTACAAAACAAACTTGTATTGAATTTTTAAAATTATTTGTATTAATCAAACAAAATGAAATATCCGTAAATATTCATAAATATCCGTAAATATCTGTTTATTTTTTGGATATCCGTTTTTTCGAAATCCGTATTTTTCGAAGCAAAGAAAATCAAAAAATTAAATATCCGTAACATTCGAAGCAAATAACAAATATCTTCAAAAACTCGGATATTCGATATGTGCCCAGACCTAACCAAGATACTACATTAAAAGTCATAATTTTGTTTATTCTTTTCGGGAAAAGTCATAATTTTGTTTCAAGAAAAGAGGAAAGAATGAAGTATTACATTTGAAATAAGGAAGAAAGATTGCATTTTGTGATGCAACTTCATTAGTTTTACAAAAAATGTGGATTAAAAAATATTTTTTTTTGATCGAAAGTGGATTAAAAAATTTATGTATAGAAGTATCAAGGATATGTATACATACTTCTATTGAAAACTCTATATAATCCTTGTGTTAAATTAATGTATAAAAATTTCTTATATTATTTATTATTTTCATTTATCTTATATTATTTATTAATTTAACACAAGGATTATACAGAGTTTTGTATAGAAGTATCAAGGAAGATTGCACATTGATGATTTCGGTTTTGTATAGGGACCCATATCCATGGATTATCTGGTATATATGGAAAGCTCGCAATGATAAGTTATTCAGGGGAATAGACATGGATACATGTGAGCTAGTTAGGCATGCAGAGAGTGAATGCCAAGCTTGGCATAATGCTAGAGAGAATATGACTATGCTTCCAGTTATTCAAGAGCCTCAAATCCTAAGTTTGGGTGATATATGCATGATAGATAGTTCATGGACCTCTACAGATCAGTTTAATGGACTTGGATGGGTATGGAAAGATAGCAGGGGAAGATCCAGTTGATGGGGACGAGGAACTTGAGGAGGAGTGAGTCAGCTCTACACTCATAATTGGAAGCGTTGAAATGGGCAATGGAAACAATGATGCAACATTCGGATTTGTTAGAGATTTGGCACAGACTGTAAAAACCTGATTGCAATGCTAACGGAACCGCAAACATGGCCAAGTTTCTCAACCGAACTGGAGATGATTCAAACGATCAAGATGTGCTACTCGGACTTCAAGATCTGCTACGTACCAAGAATTGCAAATGTGATAGCTGATTCATTAGCTAGAAATGCTCGTACATTTCATAGATCGTTATGCTACTTTGGTTGTTATATTCCGGTCTGGTTATCCAGACCACCTCAAGTTTGAGTAATAGAATAGCCTTTTGATGCAAAAAAAAAACATCACACACTTATGACTTATGCACTAACTAATGTGGAAACAAAGTCAGAAACAAGCGTCCATGTAGGTTAACCGGATGACCCAACAAAAAGGCATCTTTCAATTTTTTTAATGAAATGTTAATTTGTTGATCCCCAGAAAAAAGAATATATGTACAACTTTAAAATGTAGAAGTAGCTAAGCTTAAACTAAACAAGGATCTAGAAATCTATTCAGAGGCATGAGCGTCAAACCATCTGCACATCAGTCCCCTTAACTTCGGCCGAAGAGTGTACTTTGTGGAAGTAATCCTGTTCCTGATAGTTTTATCAATCAGCTTGGCGAACTGATCCACAGTCTTGGCTGTAGTGTTATGCTTCCTGTGTGCTCTATCCATGTGAAGTAAATGGTTACTTGAAAGACAAGCTTCAGCAGAATATAGGAGAGTCGATCATAGGAGCCTGATTGCCGATAACGTACCCAAGGGTGGTTTCCCAGTCTGGATCTGGCTCAAATCCAAACAGATTGCCAGCCACTTTAAGCCAGAGTGTGAAAGTATAAAAACAAGCAAAAAAAGAGGTGATCTCGCGTCTCGTCTCGCTCACCACAAAAGATGCAGTATTGTGGGAAACTTTCAATTTAGAATATGAACCGGATTATGTCTACGAAGACGTCAACTTCATTATTTTAGAACATATTTGATTGATATTTCTGGTCTGGGATAAATGATAACAAGACTTTTGAGATAGTCAATAAATATAATTTCCTTACTAGAACGGTCACATATTCTTTAAACATTTGAATTTATGTTGGTTGACATCATTTTTATGATAAACTCTTCAAGAATATGCTAGAAATTCAAATTATATCCTTCGTTGGATTTTTATATAATTGCATGAACTAAGGTTATAAAAGCTTCACCTGTACCGGTTGATTGTGATCCAGATGGGCTTTGGCCAGATACATGTCCAAATAATAATTCCAAAATGTATTAAATAACTACAAATAGCCAAAAATAATATAAACAAACAAAAAACAAACTGAAACAAATATTTAAATTAGTAGAATAATTTGTAGATAATTATTATATATTAAGCAAGAAATATCGGTTCAATAATCTGTCATTTGACCAATGCAAGCTTACAATAATAATCAAGATTCCTTTCAGTTTGGGTTTGAATAAAATCTAAACGTAAAAACAACTAAAATAAATACCCTGTTGGGTATGAAAATCAAATAAACCCTAATAAAAAATGAACGAGTTGGTTTTATAAAATTAAGTCAATGAGAGGCTCATCATCTCTCTCTCTATATATACACATCTTCTTGTTTCCCTAAATGAAAAGTGAAGATAAAATCATTACGATCAAGAAGAAAGATGAGCCCTGTGGGGATTTTGTTTATAGCGTTTGGAGGGCTTCTGTTGTTCATGTTCCTCTTATGGCTCACTCACTTTCTCTACCACAAAGCTAAGAAAGATGGCAAAGAAAGCATCGCCTGTCTGGGCAGTGGTTATGGCGGGGATTTCGGTGGTTAAAACCTAGGTGATATATATGCTATTAAAAAAACAAAAAACAAAAAAAAATCATTTAGCGTGTATTAATAACTCCCATCCAATTTTATTTTTTCAGTGTTCTTGTTTTCAGAAGTCAAAGGTTGTTCTAATTACTTATGCAAATATGTGTATGCATAAAGAACATGTGTATTAAACTATGTAAACTTTTTTGTATTCCACCAATAAAATTTGCTTGGGAAAATTGATTGGAAGTCTCTTACGTAATACTCTCTCTGTTTCAAAAAATTGTATATCCTAGACTTTTGTATATATTAAAAAAAATATATTAAATTTGATTATAAATGCATTGTTTTTTGTAATAACAATTTTCCATAATTTTTAACTAATATAAATCTAATAAATATTATTAATTTTTTTGAAGTTAACAATTTTTATTAAATAATATATTGAAAAGTAAAAAATGTATATTTTTAAACAATTTTTTTTCTAAAATGTGGATCTTTATGAAACGGAAGGAATATATACACCAATTTTACATCAGGGTTTCTTTTCAGTTAATTCAATATATCACAAACGATATATAGATGAAGAATGTACTTTGACTTTTTTTGCCAAACGTACTTTGACTTATATACCATGACATATACTGTAGTTTTTAGTGATGTATCACTAATTAGTTGTTTTATTCCGATCTGGTTATCCAGACCATCTCAAATTTAAGTAATAAAATGACCGTTTGAGGTAAAAAGAAACGATCCGGACATAAACTTCCATAATCTATATTGTTGACAAAAAACATCTGATCTACATTCACCGTATTTTAATAGCTGGTACATAACTATAGAATTTGTTAGATTATTTGGTCATATGTATAAATTACATATTTTATTTCCACGTGTAATTTTTAGTAAATAACATAACTAGAGAGAATAAAATACATTAATTAGTTTTGTAGTTAATTATGAAGAGAACAGAAATCCATAAAGATAGATATATTGACCAATATTGTATAAATAATACGTATATAATTAAAAGACCTGGTTATGTTAGTTGACTTCATGTTTTCTTATGATAAATAATATTGTATAAATAATACGTATATAATTAAAAGACATGGTTATGTTAGTTGACTTCATGTTTTCTTATGATACATACTTTGCCAAACCGTGAAAATACTTAAAATTGTATTTAAAGAGAATGTTTTCTTAACTTGTATTTAAAGAGAAGTTACAAATTCATCATTTTGTTTTGTTGGTTTATCTTCGACCTATAATATAAAACAACAATGACGTTGATCTAGATTAAAGTGGACCACGTCACATATTTTCAAAGTAATATCATTTTTTCTTGTTAAAATTAAATATATGTCGATGACACATATGCAAATTACTTCCCAAATAATATTTAGGGTATATACTACTCTTGATTTCAATTGTTCTCCTAGACCCCTTGAATAATAGCCGATTATATCAACCCATAAGGTCCATTTGATTGAAGTGTAAATCCAATGGACAGAAATTAATGTTTGTCAATCCTTGTGTGAAAGTATTAGCCAATGAGATTTGTTTTTATTTGTTGTTGTTGTCATACGTAAGACAAGAGAGAGCTGGAGAGATAAGTCACAAAATGTTGTCAACTCCCTTTCATAGTTTAGGATTATATTAATGGTTTTGTTGTTTATGATTTGCTTTCAATATAATTGCAACTTAAATATATTAGAATTTGGGTTTGATAATTAAAAGTTTTAAGTTGAAATATTATATTTATAATTAACAAGTTTGGAGTTAAGAAAATAGGTAATGAGATATAGATTTAAAGTATGAGTTTTAGATTTTTTTTAAACTAATTTGAAAATATAAACTTGAAAAGTTCTACATTGAAATTAGTAGTTTATGTTCAAGTTTTGTTGATTAAATTTGAAAATGTTAAATTTGGTGTTTTGGATTTTATGATTGGGGGTAAGGTTTAGGGTTATAAGTGTATGGTTTGTAGTATAGTGTTTGAAGTATAAATTTAAGTTTTGAAACTAAATTTTAAGAAATATTAAATTTGAAGTAAAGTTTAAGATTTTTTGTATAAGTTTTGAAAATATTAGATTTAGTGTTTATATTAGTGATTTGGGGTACAGAGTTTATATATAGATTTTAGGGTTTTAGATATAGTCTTTGAGTTGGAGAAAAAATGATTTTGCAAAGGAATTGCAAGAATTTCCTTGCAAATTCATAAATAGTGTATTTTAGGGTTTCTTTTGGGGGTTTGTTACGTTTTTGGTAGACTATATGTATTTTTGATTCGGTTTAAAAACAATCCCCTAGACTATATTTGAGAAGTGATTTTGCCACATGTTTTCTCTACAATCATTCTCACAAAAATAATATGACATGGCTACTAAAATTAATGACATGTCTTATAGATTAATATAACATGGACAATTATATTTAATGATAATTTATATTTTTGGTAATTTTTTTTAAATATGGTAATAACTCATATATTACATTTACTGTCGATTTATATTTTGAATTTTTTTAAATATGGTAATAACTCATAAATCGTCATTAAAATAATATATTCAATTATGGCATTTCAAATTTCGAAATATCATTTAAATTAAAAATATTTCAAAATATATACATATTTTTTAGAAAATTATAAAAATTTAATCATAAAATAAAATTAAATTGTAAAATCATTAGTTTCTTTTATATATATCTACAGATTTTATAAATATTTTTAATGTCAATTTTTGACAATTATGCAATTTTACATCTCCTAGACTATATTTGAGAAGTGATTTTGCCACATGTCTTCTCTACAATCATTTTCACAAAAATAATAAAATGGCTACTAAAATTGATGACATATTTTATAGATTAATATGACATGAACAATTATATTTAATGTTAATTTATATTTTTGGTAAACTTTTTAAAATATGGTAATAACTCATATACTCCCTCTGTTTTTAATTGTAGGTAGTTTTAGCAAAAATACTTTGTTTCACAATATAAGTAGTTTACATATCTCAATGTAACTTTTCATTTATTAGATATTGTATGACCAATGAAATAATGCTAGGTTTTTAATAATTGGTTGAATTGATTGATTAAATAATTTTGTTTTAAAAATAACAACTCCTAAATATTTGTGCTTTTAACCAAAACTACTTACAATTAAAAACAGAGGGAGTATTACATTTATTGTCGATTTATATTTTTGGACTTTTTTAAAATATGGTAATAACTCATAAATCATCATTAAAATAAATATATTCAATTATAGCATTTCAAATTTTGAAATATCATTTAAACTAAAAATATTTCGAAAATATATACATATTTTTAGAAAATTATAAAAATTAAATCATAAATCAAATTAAGTCGTAAAATCATTAGTTTCTTATATATATCTACATATTTTATAAATATTGTTTAATTTTAATTTTTGACAATTATGTAATTTTACATATTTATTTAATATATTTAATTAAAATAAATAGATAGAAAAATCTACCTAAGATTATAATTTTAAATATATACATGCACATTCTTAAATATAATTTAAAATAAACAAAATTGTTTTATCTTAATTTTAATCTTCAGTTAAATCAAATTTATATTAAAATATTGATAAAAAGAAAATTTATAATATTAATAAAAAAATTAAATATAATTTATATTTATCTGTTAAAAATATTTTAAAGTTTTTTACTGCACATGGTGCAGGAAACCACCTAATAATTAATATGACAATATGTTTAGCATTTTTCGGAAATTTAGTTTACGTATATAAGTTATATAAATTACAAGGGTTTGATTTTTATTACTTGTATTGTAATAACAAATCAAGTGTTGGGACTTAAGTTCATAACTATGGTTAATTAAATTTTTGAAAAAAAATTTTGACGTATATTTTATACAATGAGAGATTCAATAAAATGTGTTATCTGATATCAAAATCCTTGATAAAACTCAAACCGTTTAAGTTTGGAAACATGGATTTTTAAAGAAATTGCAACGAGCATCTTGCAGATCCCTTGCAATTGCAAGGGAAATTGAATCCTTCGCAAATTTGCAAGGGATTTGTGAGGGATCCATTGCAATTTCTTTGCTAATTTACGAGCGTTTAGATTCTCACGCAAATTAGCAAAGAAATTGTGAGGGATCCCTTGAAAATTTCTTACAAATTCATAAGTCAATAATTTTTGGGTTTCATTTGTGGTTTCGGTATACTTTTGAGAGACTAATATGTATTTTGTATTTGTTGTTTAAAAAAATAATTAACGTGAAATTTTGTTCAATTTTTTTTGAAATTTAGCTGACATGTATTTATTGTATAAATTATAGAGTTTTGATGTTTAGTGCTTTGTAATATTATTTCAAGTGTCGGGAAATGTTTATCCCGTGAATATTTAGTTGATTGATATTGATTAAGTTTCCAAAAATATTTATCAATGTACTTGTTAAATACTAAATATTTTAATTAATAATTTTTTCATTAATTTGAATTGATTTTGGGAGAGAAATGTGATAAAATGTACATATCATGCATATTTCTTGCAAATCCATTGCAAATTTGCGAGGGATCCACGGAGAAACAAAATATAAAATAAAATTGAAATAGTTAAACCAAATCAAAAGAAATAGAACTACGAAAATATGTTTATAGATTTTTAGAACTGTTGAAAATAAAATATAAAATAATAACGTCTAAAAATATAAATTAAATTCTCTTTTAAAAGTTAAAATATTAAATTTAAAGTTATTGGTTGTGGAATATATATTTAGTGTGTGAAGTTTCACATGTCCTTTCTCTCTTTTCCTGGAGGGCTTAATATCCTTTTTTGCAAATAAATTTGTTGGACTATTTTTCGATTTGTCTGTATTAGAGTTATTATACTGATTGTGTGAATATGATTAAACCAGTATTCATATTTGTATTTAAACAGATCATACTGTACAGCTACAGTTACGGAGAATAATATAGTTACACTTTTACAACAAACTTTTAACTCTAACTCTTCCTCTATTGCCATCTTCGTCTTCTTCGTTGTGTTCGAGTTCATAGCTTCACCATCTCTAATAGTCTGTGTCATGTATGCACAGGGCTCTGCTAGTCTTTTATGTATTGTTCCAATTTTATCGTATGTTTCCGAAAAGACAAATTAGTATCCATATTTTTTTGAAAATCACACATCCATATTTATGATTGTTTGAAAGATGTTATTTATGTTTTGCAAAGATAAAAGCGACTAATCATTTCTTGCTTGAATGTCCAGTTGCTAGAAGGGTAGGTGGGGACAAATCTCCAATGTATCATCCCCAACCAATGGTTTCAGTGCTTCACATTTTGCCTATTTGGAATATTTTTTTCTATATACTACGCTGTCAAGAGATATCTAGCGAATCTAAATTTGTTTATCTTGAATATGTAAATTAATTATCATAAATTTGAAGTGTGATTTTTCAGTGAAATACATAAATTTCCACTGTAGAACGTTGATATAAAATATTGTCAGTCAGAGTTTCTAGAAAACGGCCTAAAATTAAAATATTCATATCAAGATTCAAGTGATTTCCTAATCTTTTTCTTTGGAAAAAAAACTATAACAATACACTAAATACTGTACATATAATATATATTATTTTATTTTTTGAACCTTATAATATATATTATTGAATATCATGATTTATAAATCATGATATTCAATAATATATATTATTGAATATCATGAATTATGAAATTTATATTAATTTATTTTCACAAAACTAGTGTATTTTGATTTATGGTAAATATAAAATATTTACATAATACAAATCAAATCAGAAAATATGAGATTTAATCAAGTAGAAATTAAAAAAAAATAGCACAAATCCAAGACCACGAGAAAAACACAAAAACACATCGTTATACATAACTAACTTCCTCACCCGCCACCACATCCTCCTCCTCCTCCACCGCCACCACATCCCCCTCCACCACCACCACATCCCCCTCCACCACCACCACCATGATGCCCTCCACCGCCACAACCACCACCACCACCGTGATGATGACTGCCGTGATGATGACCAGAAGGTCCAGAACCAGAGATAGTAGGAAGAGACGCTGCCGCAGCTGGATAAAACACGAAGTCACCATTGCTACTTGTTACAGCCGTGTCTCTCTGGTTGTTGTTGGGCTTTAGCACAGAACCATCACTGCCTGTTTTCTTCTTCTCTTCCAAACATGCCAATAATAAAGCAAGGGCAAGAAAGAAACCACCACAGGCTATCAAAACAATCAAATAAGTTTCCATAACCTCTCTCTGCAATAAAAAGTCACAATCGTAGATAAGTTCCCATGATCTAGTATTTATATAGCCATATAATAATTTATTTTTGTTTGGACTAGGATAAGTTACTAAGTAAATAATTATCCACATAAAACAAAATTATGATAGTGAGTAAATCAATAACACGATTGATAACTAATGTTATGTTTATCTACTAAATCAACTCACACCTCAATAACAGAGCTTGGTTCATTTATGAATACTTCCTCTGCAATGGCTTATAGAAATCAATTTCCATTTCCTTTTCAATCATCTTCAGTGTGAACGTTATCTCTTCCAGATTCAAATGAGACTCATCTCCCGCAAGAAAGTTGTGCACTTCACCCTTTAATATGATCCAGCTAGAACCAGGATCTTTCTTTATTCTTTTCGATTTCTTGATACTCCTTATCCGATCACCGTCTCTGTTTTTCCCAACAAGTGAATATAGCTGAGACAATACAACATAAGGTGTTGCGCTATCAGGCTCAAGCTCAATCAGTTTCTGAGCAGCAAGCTCCGCAAGATCCACACGCAGACAAGTCTTGCTCGCACCAAGAAGACTACCCCAAACACCAGAGTGAGGCTCAAAAGGCATTGAAGAGATCAAATGATATGCTTCATCAAGCATCCCACTTCTGCCAAGGAGATCAACCATACACGCGTAATGATCAGGTCCTGGTTCTTCCATGGAGCTGAAGTACTTCCATCCTAAATCTACGTATCCAACATGAGCACAAGCTGATAACAGAGCAAGAAAGGTAACACTGTTCGGCTCTGTTCCTGTACTTTCCAATGCTGAAAACAGTTTAACTGCTTCCTTACCGAAACCGTTGTAAGAAAACCCGCTGATCATCGTGTTGTAAGAAACAATATTGGGATCACTGATGCGTAAGAAGATCTTGTAAGCATCATCCGCGTTTCCGCTTTTTGAATACATAGACACCAATGAGTTCTGAACTGACAAGTCATAGGCCATGTTCATCTTCACTACTCTAGCGTGGATCTGTAGTCCTTCAACCAACGCCGCTAAACTAGCTGCTGCACTGAGCACACTACTGAAAGTGTAGGAGTTTGGAGAAACCTTTCCTCGGAGCATATTACGAAACCAATGAAGCGCCTCCTCGTAACATCCATTGCTCACAAAAGCAGATATCATAGCGGTCCATGTCACGTCGTCCTTCTCAGGCATCATCCTAAACAACTCTAGACATTTGGAGATCTCTCCTTTACCGGAAAACCCTTTGATCATATCTGTCCAAGATACAATGTCTTTACTCGGCATCTTATCGAAAAGTTCATAAGCTTCAGAGACTTGTCCGCTGTGAACAAGACCCGTGATCAACGAGTTAAAAGAAACAGTGTCTTTGTTTCTCATCACGCCAAACACTGCTTTGGCCTCTCCCATAAAACCAAGCTTAGAGTACATTGAAATCAACGAATTCCCTAGAAAGAGATCAAACTCAAGAGGCATCCGTGAAACCAACCCATGAATCTGACTCCCCTCTCTGTATCTATCGAAATCTCGACAAGCTTTAAACATAACAGCCAGAGTGTTGGCATTAACACTAACATCTCCCTCTCGTCTCATCCTCAGAAACAGAGCAAACCCATCTTCAAAAAACCCACCTTTAAAATACCCATCAATCATAGCAGTCCAAGTAACCACATTTCTCTCAGACATCTCATCGAACACTCTCCTAGCATCAACAAGCTTCCTCATTTTGCAAAACCCATCAACCATCGAGCTACACGACACCACTTCCTTCACCACCATACCTTCAAACACACGTACAGCCTCCTTCAACTTCCCTGCTCTCAAGTACCCACTCAACAAAACATTCGAAGCAACAGGATCACGAAACTCAACGGGCGTCTCACCGTACAAACACTCCGCCTCATCAAACATCCCCGCCTTCACAAAACCGGTAATCATCGCGGCGTAAGAGACAGCGTTCTTCTCAGGTATCTCGCGAAACAAGTCGTGAGCTTTGACCATATCGCACTTGTTCTTAACCATAGCCGTAATCATCGCGTTATAAGACGTTGTGGCTCTCACAGGCATTTCGTCGAACACTTGGCGTGCTTTACTCATTTTACCGTTCTCCGCGTAAGCAGAGATCATCGCGTTCCACGAGACGATGCTTCTCTGAGGCATTGATTTGAATATAGCTTCGGCTTCTTGGAGATTGCCGTTTCTCGCGAGCTTCGAGATTTGAGAATTCCATTGGAAGATTGATGTGCTTGTCGTAGTCCTCTCCACAGAGTTTTGTGTTCTTGTTGTTGTCGGTGGATTGGGTTTGTAGTTAGAGAGAGCAGTCGTGGAGTTACGCCTGAGACAAAAGCTGTGTTTGTAAATGAAGCTGTTTTTTGAAATCGGTCTCATCACCATTGTCTAGCGATTACAACGGAGAGGAACGAAGAAAAGGCCGGGAAAAACAATATTAATTACTTAACAAATTTAATTTCGTCAAATTTAGCAATATTTTGAATTTTTTTTTGTCACAGGCAATATTTGAATATGTTAAATATTTTCTCTTTTTTTTTTGGTAACAGGGAATCTATAAGATAGACAAAGAGAATATTTCCAAATTACCAAATTATTTTATTTAATATTTCCAATTGTGGATAACAATTTTTTTACTACTTTGACAATCAACAATAACAACACTTATGTATATCAATAAAAACACTAAGGAAAAAAAGTCCTTAATTTTTTTGTTAGTTATTATTTAATGTTTTATTTCTTTCGTTTTTTCAAGTTGAATATCAGAGTACAATTTTAATTAATAGGTCAAAAATATAATACCTATTAATACATATATTAAGAAAACAAATGGATTAAAAAAAATCTTGACATCGTCGCCGTCAATGATGGGAGAGACCAAATCATGGCAAACACCTACCGTTGATATTTTTAACAGCCGAAATCTTTATTCCGTTCAGAAACGAAATGTTTCATGATCCCTTCCTGAACCAAACACGAATCTTTCGATTTGTATATCGATTCCGCCCAAAATGGAAATGGACTAAGTTCTACCACGTCGTGTGACATTGCTCTTTACCCTGCAAAATTCATTTTCGGGTAAGTTCCAACCCGCACGAAAGACAAACTTATGCATGTAAGTTTTTGGTTGAAAATTGAAATAAGAGTTTTTGGTTGAAATTTTGGGAATTCCGCAATTAATGTTGAATGTTAGTTTGTTTATTTTGAAAAATCGAACAGAGAATGAAAAAGCTGAGCTACTAAAAAGGTTATCAGTCTTCTACACTTTGAGTCAAGAAAAAACTTACTCGTTGTTCTTCTACAAATCTCTTGACCTTGATTTTGGTAACCAATTTTGAAGCATCTACAAATATTGGAGGTTGTCGTTGTTTCATGAAGCATCTATAAATTTCTAATCTCGATGTCACATTGCAACATAAACATCAAAAACTGAAGAAGAGCTGTTTTGATTCTTTTCGTTCCTTACATATCAGAAATTTTACCTTTTCATGGTCAATCCATGTGTTGTTTGGCTTGTTGTATTCATTTCCTAGTTCTAGTTTACTTCTATTAATATTATCTGCATGTTAAGGTGGTGGTTAAATCTTTTTGTTTGTGACCTTTTTGATTTATTGGAGTCCATAATATGTTTGGGTTTGCAGTCAAGATTGTTCTTGTTTTTTACTAGTTTGAATTTCACATATTGCTCTACTGGGTAGGTTCATGAGCTCATAACATTGCTAGTTTCTTTTTTGTGCTCGTAAAATTGTGTTGTGCTGTTGATTTGAGTAAGAAATTGTAAAAAAAAATTAGGAAGAATTCTAGAGACTTTGGAAAGTTATGATATTATAACAAAAGGTTTATTTTGCTTTGTTACGCAGGATATGTTCCCTTACAAGTTGGCACTTCTTAAGTTGCGCTATTCTATTGGTTTTGAACCGCACAAACCAGTGTCGATAAATCAACACTCAGATGTTGGTTATAGCGACATTGTTAAGGGGATCCTCAAACCAGAAAAAATTTCAAGAGAATTAGAGAAACTTTTATAGAACCTATGATCAAAGTGAGCAAAAGGCATTTACAATTATCAGGGAAGACACTATACGTGTTTTTCACTTGAAGCACTATGATAGTGAAGAAAAATGAAGTATGGTTTCATTTTGGGGCGCAGTCATTGAGATTCTCCACTAGAGAGTTCCACATGATCATTGGGCTTAAGTGTAGTGGAGTAAGAGAAGGACCACAAGTCGATACAGAAAATGAGGAATGTAAATGGAACTTGCTAGAGGGTGGTCATACACTCGATGACTTAGAAAAGCAACTCAGTGGCACAAGTGAAGAGTCTTCTGATGAGAGATTCTCCCTATCAATGCTTCACATTATTGAAAGCATATTGTTGCAAAAGAGCGCAAGGCACAAGTTCCTCTGGAAAATGTAAAGAAAGCACAAGATATAGTATCTTGTTTACATACCCATGGGGAAGAGAAGCATATATCTTACTTCTAAAATCAATTATGAGAGTTGTGGAATCCAACCTTGAAAAAAATACGAGTTGCAGGGATTTCCTTTAACCTTCCATTTGTGGATACTAGAGTCGGTCCATTTGCTACAATCTGTCTACAATATGATTATTCGTATTCTAGAAATTCAAGAGTCGACACCTACCTTCTTATGTGAGAAATTCACATCTATATTGACTTCATCTATAACACATGTTCTAAGGATTGAATCAGCAGTAAATGTAAGTTTTTACACTGTCATGTTTTGGTTATTTTATTTTGCTTATTCTTTTTAAAACTAATGCATAACAAATATTTTGGATTTTTTGTTGTTGTAGTTGAAGGTTACTTGTATTTTACCTTCTATTCCCCATGATCCTGGATACAATGTTTCAATGAAAGACAAATTTGATGACGATCTGGATGCAATGGGAGATTTATCAAAGAAAGAATATAGGTTTATAGTTGAAGAGTGGAAAATAGGTCAATAAACCTTTATGATGCTCTTGAAGAAATAGCCTGAAAACTTATGAGTTTGGAAATTTGGAGATTGGTCAAGCATTTTCTTCAAATGAAGTGTGAAATTTCAAAGCTTATAAGACTCAGCGAGATGATGGAAGAGAATTTGAAGACCATGAACTCTCATTTTCTTTGATGGAAGAAAAACAAGAAAATTAAACTCGTGTATAAGATTTAGAGAAAAAAACAAAATGTTACTTCATATAAAATAAAAATCCTTTTCAAGCTCCTCTTTTATGTTTGCAATTTCTTCCTTGATGATGAGATACTTATGAAAATATATTATTTATAATTTTTAGTTATCTATATAAATAGTAACAACTTTTCAAATTTAATGTAGTTATTTTTAGATAGTACATTTACAATATGAAAGGCTATTAAAAACTATTACAATTTTATAATAAAAATATACAACTCTTTAAAACTAACATTTAAAAAAAGACTTATTTTAAGATGATAAAATTAATTCTTAACAATTTAACAATCTTTTTAAATTTGATTGCAACTTTAACATGAAAACACACATTATTAAGATGTAAAGTAAAATTCTTATGATTAAAAGACACATCTATACATATTTTCAAAATATTTTCCAATCAAATACACATCTATATATAAAGTAAAACTCTTATGATTAAAACACATCATTTTATAATTTGATAATACTTTAAAAAAAACTAATTTCATTTCTATGATGAAAATGCACAGTTTTTGAATTTTTTAGGCTTCATATTATTGATAGTTTTAATACATGTGAAAGAATTATAATAAAATACTTATGAAAATAGATTGTTTAAAGTTTTCCACTGATATATATGAATAGGAAAAACTTTTCAGATTTTTTTAAACAAATGCTATCTAAAAAACTTTTACCACTGTGATCCCACATCCAATCCCAAATGTGTTATGCGCTTCTGTTACCAGATGAACTGTCTTTCAGTGAGTGAATATAACATTCTCTCGCATTTGAATCCGCTCTTCGCAGTGGCTATACTCCTCCTAGACCTACAAAATTTTTCTGGAAAGATTTTTTTGTCTTATCTTGACGGTTTTTGTTTGTTTTTCTGTTTCTAAACTATGCATTTGCTTGTTTCTTTCAGATGCAGTGAGGAAAACTTTTCAGATTTTATGTCGTTATTTTTAGATATCACGTTTTCAATATGACAAGCTATTAAATAGTAATTCAACTTTTATAATAAAAAGATACAATTTTCAAAACTAATACATTATAAAGAATAGAAAGACACACTTTTAAGATGATAAGACTTTTAAAAATATATATTTTAATGAAAAATATATTTTAATTTTCATTCCATTTTAGCATGAAAATACACATTCGTTGCATGTTGAAAAGTTATATGTAGTTATAAAAACACTACAAATTTCTTAAAACACTAATTTCACTTTTATAATTAAAATGCATAATTTTTATATTTATTGTGCTTAATATTATTAATAGTTTTTAAAAAATATTGTAAGAAATTTACAATGAGATACTTACGGAAATATATTATCTATTGTTTTCAGAAATATATATGAATAGTAGAAATTTTCAGATTTTATGTAGTCAGCTTTAGAATAGTACATTTTCAATATGACAAGCTCTAAGAAACTAATACAACTTTTATAATGAAAATACATAACTTTTTAAAATTAATATATTTTAAAGAATAAAATACATATTTTTAAGATTACAAAACTAATTGTTAAACAACTTCACAATTTTTGAAAATTTATTGCATTTTTGCCATAAAACACATTCTTATAATGTAAATTCAGAGACACATCTATATACATTTTCATCTATACACATTTTCATAATATTTTCAATAGTTGCGTGGTAAAAAGATACATGTAATCATAGAAGTACACATCATTTCATAACTTGACAATTTTTTTAATTAATTTTATTTTTATAATGAAAAAAAAACATTAGTTCTGATATTATTGAGATTCCTATCATTAATAGATTGTTTTTCTTAACACTTTCTGTTTTTACTTAAACATATAAATTATTGCTAATTCTACTTTTATAGATTACCTTGTCGGCAAAAACACGTTTCCTTTTTTATAAAAGCCCATTTTGTTTACAACGAGCCCACGAAAACTAGCCCAATAGAACAAAGATAAGGCCTTAACTAATTACTCGTATCGTATCTATCTATCTCTCCTCTATGTCATCAACTCAATCTAAATCCTAATCAATCATGCATGAACCTTCGAACTTTTCGTCGCAATCAGGACCAAATCCAAATCCATTATGGTTACTCCAATCACACAACGACAACAACACCAATCCACCGAGGGTCCCACCCTTCCTTTTCCTTTTGTCGTCGACACTTCCGTGGACGTGGGGATAAGCAACAAAAAAAGGAACCTCCTTTAAAATGGCAGTGTTGACACGATTCCAGCATCTTCTTCTTCTTCAACCCGGATTCCTCTCTTCTCATCAGTCTCCTGTTCTCCGACATCCTCTAATCAGAACTCGAACAGTCATCAGATCGGTGATGGGTTCTTCCTCTTCCTCCTCCTCCTCGAAGCTTCTCTTCCGACAGCTCTTCGAGAAAGAGTCTTCCACTTACACCTATCTCCTCGCTGACGTCTCCCATCCGGATAAACCTGCTCTGGTAAGCTCTTTGATTTCATAAAGGTTGAATCTTTCGAGATGGGTTTTGAGAATTGTGTGTGTTTTTGATGAAATGTGATCACATCGTCTTGTATAATATATAGTTTTTGGTTGATGGGTACTCATCAACACATTTGGTTATAAACCGAATTAGTTTCGAGAAGATCATATACTTTGTGTGCTCAATTGATTGTTGTGACTGTCGTCTAATATGATGAGCAGTTGATTGATCCGGTGGACAAGACTGTTGATAGAGACTTGAAGCTGATCAATGAGCTAGGCTTGAAGCTTGTCTATGCTATGAACACTCATGTTCATGCCGATCACGTCACTGGCACTGGACTTCTTAAGGTCTGTCACTAGAACATTTTTTGTGGTTTTTGGTTTACATTTGATGATTCAGTGAGCTTTCTTTGTTTGGTTATACAGACAAAGGTCCCAGGTGTGAAATCAGTCATTTCGAAAGCAAGTGGTTCTAAAGCAGACATGTTTCTTGAGCCTGGTGACAGAGTATCTATTGGTGATATATACCTTGAGGTAAAGAAAACAAAGTGTAATCACCGAGAAACTTAGGGGGAGATCAGGAGAGTAATGATCGTTTCATTTTTTTTTTTTTGCAGGTTCGTGCTACACCTGGACATACTGCAGGATGTGTTACATATGTGACTGGAGAGGACGCGAATCAGCCCCAACCAAGAATGGCTTTTACCGGGGATGCTGTACTTATCCGCGGTTGTGGAAGGACCGACTTTCAGGTACACAAAAACAGAATGGCCCATGTGGATGCTGAAGACATTGGTTTAACTTTTCTAATGATGTTTTTTACTTGGTGTTGCAGGGTGGAAGTTCGGATCAACTCTATGAGTCTGTGCACTCACAGGCAAGTTTTCCACACTATCCTGTCCACTACACTGACAAAATGATTCATACTATTCAAGGATTTTATATATTGTATTCGTCCTAAATCCAGATATTTACATTGCCAAAGGACACACTGATATATCCAGCTCATGACTACAAAGGTTACGAGGTAATGCAAAACAGATAATTCAGTCACACTGGGTCTTGTAATGAAAGCTGTACATTATCTTTGTGTTAATAAAATATATTCAGGTGAGTACAGTTGGAGAAGAGATGCAACACAACCCACGTTTAACCAAAGATAAAGAAACATTCAAATCCATCATGTCAAGTAAGTTTTCCTTTCTCCTTAGTATTGCAGCTTTCCTCAAGTCTCATAATAACCGTGGTCTTTGCCTCTTACAGATCTGAATCTGGCGTATCCGAAGATGATTGATGTTGCAGTTCCAGCAAACATGGTATGTGGATTACAAGATTTGCCTGCTCAAGCCAACTTATAACTCTCTACACAAATGTCTCTCTCCCACACACTCTTGAGAGTTTGTTTCTTTGTCCAATAAGGTCTTGTCGTATTAGATAAAAGATCATTAGAAGATTGTGTAAGTTTTTTTTTTCTTTTTTTGCTTGCTAAATAAGATTGTGTAAGTTACATTGAACATATATGGAGTTTGTATTGGAGATAATAACATATATTACGTGTTCAACTTTTGTTTGGTTTGCTGATTGATGTGTGATGTGTGATGTGTGTCCACTACAATAATTCAACCTACATATAATAATATGGCTGTTCGGACAACAACAAGAACCACTTGCCCATGTGTTTTTTGCCACGTGTATAAACAAACACATGTCCTTAAATATAAGGGAAAATTGGATAAATGAGACACTTTCAACTTGGATTTGTCCCTCTAGTATTTTTTCTTAGTTAGTTGGGAAAATAGAATTTATATTAATGTTAATACCATAATACCCTCAGATTAACCAATTAAATTTTCAGTTAAATACATAATATAATTAAATTAGATTTTCTTTTATTTTAAAATGTAAAAACAAAAAAAAGATAAATACGTGTTTACCCTAATTATTTTCTAATTCTCTGATCTTCTTCCTCTAAGCTTTTGAAGGTCTTCAATGGCGATTTTGGCTTGAGGAGAATCATCCCTTCTTCCTGACTAAGCTTACCTTTGATATTGTTTTGATTGGATGTTCTTTGGTCCGGTTCCTAAAAATCTCGCCGGAAAACAGCTGGTTACCGCCGCGAGTTGACCTTATTCGCCGAGTTAATCGTTAAAACTTCTAAGTTCATTGCTTTATAGAATTTAAACTTGATATCACATTATATGTTACCGTTTTGTATTATTTGCACAAAAACTTACGAAACTAATATGAATAATCACTGAAATCGCAAGAAAAAAAAAAGAAAACGGCTGCAGATTTCGCAGGAAGAAGGTGGAAGACGAAGGCAATATTGTCATTTAGCATTTCATTTAACCTAATCCTAAGAAAAATGGTCCAAAACGACAGCAGTGGCTGTCGAACCCGGGTTCTGCAGGTTTAATAAGCCCAACAAAGACCACTGCACCATGTTTCCAACACAAGATATCCGAACTTATGTAGACCGAAGACATTTTTCTTGATTATAACATAACTGATTCTATCTTTGCCAGAATATACAAGAAAGATTAGTTTACGGTATATATCTTTGATATATCTATGTTTAAAACTTAGAATCCGATTTATAAACTAAGTAGATTACCAGAATGAGTATTCTAACTGTAGGCAGAAGATAAAATAAAATATTATTTCAAATCTTTTTGAAAAAATTAAACATATATATTGTCATAATTAGGTTTCTAATAGTTTTCATATTTTTTACATTTTTAAAATTCAATTTACTATTTTTCTCATTAAAAAAGGGTAAAACATATCCAAAATTGACAAAAGTATGAGAAATCCTATTGTGGCAAACAAAATTTCAAAGTGTTCCATTTTTTTAATTCTCCCTAAATATAATCCAAACATATAAAAGAGAGAACAAAAAGTTTGAGAAGAAGAGAAGAAAATGAGCAAAGAAAAAGACAAGGACGGAGCAGCTTCTCCTACATCTTACGGCACGTTTCAAGGTGTCCCTACTTATCCACCACCGCTGCATCCTCGTCCTCCGTCCCATCACCCGGTCTCCGGGTTCCCTCAGCCGTCTCAGCCTCCCGGAGCAGCACATCATGACCTTTCCGTTCATCAATACATTCAAGAACATCAAACCGTTCCTGGTAAAGTAACTTTCCAAGCTGGAACCTCAACGTTGACTCTATAGCCTCTTCTATATGATGCAAATGAGTATAACCAAGTTACTAGATACACTTCAGCTGAATCATATTGTAAAATTACTTAAGAGTTTCATCTTGTTCAATCAGTAATTGTGAGTTCATATACACAGAAAGAACCTGAAGCTTTCTCTCTGTATCTACAAATACTTCACAAATCTTTAAATGGCAGGATATGATGTTGCTGAAGGAAGAACTGGAAGACAAGAACCTCTACCTTGTTGTGGTATTGGAATCGGTTGGTTCTTGTAAGTTCTTTTTAGCATATCTCAGATTAGTCCTCAGGATTGTACAATCATTAATTAGTTATCAATCTGAAAGAAGTTGGTTTTTGTTATTCTTGAAGGTTCATAACTGGTTTCATCTTTGGTGCAATCCCATGGTACATAGGAATATTCATCCTAGTATGTGCTAAGATCAACCCACGAGAGAAACCAGGATACATAGCTTGCGCCATCGCTGTAAGTCTTCCACTGTATATTGTACAGAGCATCAGATTCAATCTTGTGGTATAAGTAAACTTTATTTGGTTTTTATAGGCCGTTCTTGCTACAATTGCTATAGTGTTTGGTTTCGTGGGAGGAAGAGAAGTCTGGTCGTGAGAGTGTATCATCAATGATCAAACGAGAAAACTATACAACTGTTCATCAAGTTGTAATTCTTTTGTAATTAATACCATTTAAGTCTGTGCGTTTGCACAAGAATCAAAAAGCATATTGGCTTTCAAATTGACTGGATATGTCATTACGCTCAGACTGTACTTGCATCGACTTGTAAGACGAGTTGTGGTTAGGCAGAGGACTGAATAAAGGTCAAAATGACTTTTCTTTCACTTTGGAAAGTTCCAGAAAAACTGAGCAAGTTCTCAACTTGTTTGAATCATTCATGCTTAATTTTCCATTGCCAATTGTCCCTTTTTACATATTTCAAACGTGTTCCCTAAGACTATTCCAATACTTTAGATCTCTCCAAAAAGCAAAAAAGGTACGTAAAAGTGACAATATATATATATATATATATATATATTTTTTTTTGTCGGCTGCCCAATGTACTAGATCAAGTGGGGTCTAGACGAGTTGATTCTCCGGGGAGCATCTCCGTCTGTCCGAATCTGACCTATATGGGAAAATATATAACCTTTCCTCCTAACTTTCTTTGCCAAAGTATCCGCACGACCTTTTGTGACAATATATATTTAAAGTATGTTAGCTACAAATTATCCCTCAAGCAAGAGAGCCTTTTGTGGTTTCATTTTATCAACATTTGATCCCATGAAAGTACTCAAATAAGAGCTAGGCAAAATAAACTTTGTGTATTTAGAGAAGTGAAGTGGGTTGTACAAATCCAAACAAACTTGTTTAAACGAAACCTTTTTGACATCAATAATCTAAATTTAGATAGAACCAATATCCAAATAGGATCAAACTTAAATAGAACTAGATTTTGACCCGCCCTTTAGAGGGCGGGACAATCGTTTTGTTTTAAATTTATGCTCTTGTTCGATTTTTCATAAGTGTGTTTAGGCATGAGTATCTGGAATGAGATCGATTGTCGTTAATAAATTTGGTTTAGTACAACATATATATATATAACCCGTCTGTTTGTCTAGATTTTGATCCGCGCTTTGAAATCGCGAGATTTTTTTTTCTATGACAAATATTAACCCGTATGTTTGTTCATTAATATAATTAGGCATAGACGTTCATTTTTTGGTTCAGTTCCAGTTTGTTTCTTTTTTTATTGGTTTGGTTCCAGTTTTCTATTTCTCGATTCAAATGATATAAGTACCGTTCGATTATTTATGAATTTGAATTGGATTTCAGTTTGGTTATTTTGATATTCGGTTTGGTTCGGATAACAGTGTTAAGAACCCGATAAAATTTCAAGTTCAATTTATTTTTGGTTAGGTTATTTTCTTTCAGATATTTTGGAATAATTCGAGTAAAATTCTCATTTTGGATTTTTCGGACACAGATAACTCTGATAGATTCAAATATTTCAGATAAGAAATATTCAAGAAATTATGATAAGTTTTAATAAATTCGATAAAAGCAGTGGCTAATTCAGGTTTTTGGCTAATTCTATTTTAAGTAGTATTTTAGAATATTTGATAATTTTAAAACTATATATTATTGATTTTTAGGTATATAAACTGTGTTTTGGATATTTGAATTATCCATTCAATACTCGGTTTGGTTTTGGTTTTCAAAATTTAATGGATTTAAGAATCTTTCAGATATTTGTAAATATTTATTCATTTTTCGTTTTCTTTTTTTTTATTTTTTTTTGTTCAGTTAAAGTTTGGTTTTCGGTTCTCAATATATATGCTGAGACCTAGATCTAATTGTATAATCTATCTTGTTTTTTTATAAATAAGTGCATTAAGCTTATATTTAATGATAAATTTTATAAGTAAAAATTATAAGCTTGCTATCGTATTAAAACTATTGCAAATATCCAATAAGTAATTATAAATATTTTAAATGTTTTGATGTTTATAACTTTGATTTACAATTAAATTTCATTGATAATATATAGATCAATACCATCAATATGTCAATATGTGAAATATATTTTATATAGAACAAATATTTAGTAAATAGTGATAATTTAGAGGGGTATTTTTAAAGTTGTTATATATTTCTTAATTTTTCATATCTTTGTTAAAATAATATTCGAGTTTTAAATATTGAAGATCTAAATTTAAATTTTATCCAAATTATATTCAAACTATTATATTTGATCACATTTATTTCAAAATATAAAAGAAATGTTAAATTTTGACACAAAGTCTGTCATTTTCATATTTTTAAAAAATTCAAAATCTGAATTTGCTTACATTTATTTTTCAACTAAATGAATATGTCTAAATTAAAAGTTTTAAAATTTTCTTGTTTGTTAGTTTAGATCTTTTACGTATGAAAATATTTATAATTTTTGATAATATTGAAGTACGAAAAAATAGTATAAAAATATTTAATTCTATTTACATGAATTATAGTTCGACTGTCTTTGATTAACTAATAGTAAAGTCAAAGCCCATGATGGTACATATTGATAATATGAAACTTAAATCATATATAGTTACATTCGTTTGTTTTAGTATAGATGAAACTGTTTTTTTTTTTAATAATCACAACAAATAAAGGTGATATAATAACTTTTCAAGGTTATATTATATAGATTTGCAGTCGTACATTGTTTAATATAAGATATGAAACAGTGTGATAAGAATCACAACAAAACCAAGTGATAATGGTTTGTCAAGGATAGTTTATTTAAATCAAAATAATAGAAAATTAATAAACTAAAGCTAAACGGTAATGCAGTGTATATGTGTGTGTGTCAGTGTGTGCATAAGGTAAATAAGATTACATAATTTGGTATGTGATAAATATTTCATTTAGTTTTATTTCACATTAAAAATAATGGTATTGCTGTAACTAAACCAAAGAAACTTCAAAATGCTTAGATAAAATGTTTTTTTTAGAAGAGGAATATTTGGTTAATACAGTTTCGGGTGGTTAGCGTGATTAATGTTTTCTGTTGCAATATTGTTAAAAGAATATGCTTAGTAAATATTGACTTGTATTTAGGGGCGTAGATTTTCTGTTGTAAGATTTGTTTGTATCATTTTTTTGTTGAAAGTAAATGATTTTACGGAGCTAACCATCTGGTTTTCCTTGAGTATAATTCTGTTAAGATAAATCAAGATTAGCCCTTGAGAAAAATCCGAGAGTTTCAAAATAATAGTTTATTGAAAAATAGGGTTCACGAACCTAACTATAACACTCTTGGCAAGTATTAATATGAATGAACCCAGAAAATAAGAAAATTTCATCAGCTGACAAAAACAAATTAATCAAAATCAGTTTTGAAATATGAAGAAAATAGATTTACCTGTTTAGTTGATATGGATGCTTAAATCTGTTTGTATGACTCTTCTTCTAATTGGAGTTTCCTTCAACACGAGCTTCGGTAATTACATACCAAACAGTTCTACTCAAAATAATGTTGGTTTGGTTTAATATGGTAGTGATAGTAATAGTCTGTATATATATAAATAATTAGAGCAGATAAATTTACCTCTATAAGCTCCGATTATGGCTCACGTCAATTAACATATTACTATGCTCTCATTTGGCTCTTGCATATTAGCATTGACAACATATTAGCATTGATCACTACAAAATTGAAAACTGTATAATTAGATCTCCAACATGTTAATTTATTTTTTAAAACAAAGGCTACTAAATTTGACTCAGTACTTACTATATGTCTTTGTGAACTTCATATATATTCTTCTTTTCTTTCCTGCATACTGAACCTGCATTTTTATATCCTGCAGAAAATCAAAATAGAAGACATGACTACATATCTAGATTTCCTTTGCTTAATATGAGACATGGCTTAATAAATAAATTGTTTTGCTCGGAGTGGTGGCTATGATCTCCATAGCCTGTTCATATTTATAGTACTCATATGCGATTTTTTATTTAAAGTGGACAATATATTCTTAAGAATAAAATCGTGTAGTTTAGAAATAAACTCGTCTAGTTAGAGAAATTCCTATATTACTGGTGTTTTCAAATCATATAAAATTACTGTAATATAGAATAAATATACCAGAGAGTTCTTAAAAAAAAGCTGCGATTACTTATAAAATATTAAAGCATTTAATAAAAAACATAGACTAAAATATACCAGTGGCATGAAGTTGTAAATACTTTAAAACTTCAAGGTGGTCTCAAAAAAGCCCCTTGTGTTTTAATAGTATAGATTATGATAGACCAGAATTTGGTATGGTCTAGATAAGAGATCACAAATATTATAATAGATTTTAGTGAACAGCCTATATGTTTTTAATATAATTATTGTATTCCACAACACAATTTACATGTTCTATAAAATAAAGTCAAACTTTATCGATGAAAATCACAAAAACATATTAAAACTATTTGGCATACTTTAGTTTATAATCAATGAAGAACGAAGATCTCAAATCAATTTTAACTTTGATTATAGATGAAAAATAAAGTTTTAAAGTGTGATTATGAAGAGTGAATACTGAAACAAGTTATTAGGAAAATGTCTAAATGAAAATGGTTTTTTTTTTCTCTCAAATAGATTTAAAGTTAGATTAGTTGACTGTTCCATTCTTATACATGTGTATAAACATTTATAAAATTATCAAATCATAATAATTGTTAATGTTTCGATTTCGCTTATACAAAATTTAAATTGTTTTGTTATCTAAATATAAGTAAGTGGAGCATATTACTATATATGATTATGTTGTTATTTTAGTTATATATACATATGATTTTAGATATATTAGTCTTGATCGGTTCAATTAGTTATATATATGATTTTAGATATATTAGTCTAGATCGGTTCAATTATTCATTTTGGGTATACTGAATTTCATCTATTATACCATTTTTTTTTTCAAAACAACATAATAATATTTTTAGTTGCTCTTACTATTGCTAATCCTCTTACATTAGTAGATATATTTGTTAATTTTACATATGCTGTTTTGAAAAACAATTGGTAACAAAACAATAGGAAACAAAAAGTAATATGTTAATGAATCTGGTGTTGCATTATCAAACATTACTAGTAATCTTTTCAAAATATATGCACAAAATATTCACTAAGTAAATAAATAAATAATAATAGACGACACAAAACTAATTCTTAATAATGGTTGTATTACGGAGCACAATTTACATTTTTTACAAAATAAAGTCATAATTTACTTCCGTCGGAATGAGTCTGAGCTGCTAGGTGAGTTTGGCGTTGGGTTTGTGTCTGAGCTGGTGGCTGAGTTTCTGTCTACAATGCTTGAGGCTCTGCTGCTGGCTGAGAATCAGCTTCCTCATCACCATCATCTCCACCCACTCTAGAGTTCAAACTTGTTTCTCCATGTTGAGCACTCCATCCTTCAGCTCCAGTTATTACTACACCACCAAATTCTGCTTCATACATATCCATATTGTCAATCTCTTTGCACGCGGATTTTCTAATCCCAGGACACTCTTGTATAACAAAAAAAAAGCAATGATCAATCACAAGCATACAAGCAATGACCAATAATCACTTAACAGCTAAGTTCACATAAGAGAATGTGTAACTGACCTTTTCACGTTCATTCCACCAATCATCTGACATGAGAATTCTTCCCATGTTGTCATACCCAAGCCCTGTCCTATTTTGAGTCAGCATCTTAATCTTGATGTATTTCTTCCTACTGGTGTTTGTATTTCTTCCTACTGGTGTCGTACTTGTTCTTAAAGTCCCTCTTCCAATCGGAAAATCCTTTCTTAAACCTCAGCTCAAATGCATCCATGATGTTCTTTTCCCCTACTTTATTCATGCATGTAGCACCCTTATTTCCTTTTCGTCTCTCTTCCGCGTACAGTTGAAAAAAATACCTAGTTTCCTCGAGAGTCCAAGTCTAAAACACACCAACCAATTCTCAATAAAACTTAAACACAAAAGAACTGGCAAGAGATAAATATATTCTCAACAACAGTTCCATACAACCTAAAGCATACAACCAGGCAGTTTCATACGTATAAGAGGCAAGACTAAACAGAAAGATTAAGCAAATGAGAGAGCCTTACATCTTTAGCCATCTTCAAAAGTGAGCTTGGGAGAGCTTGAGGGAGAGAAGCTTGGGAGAGCTTGAGACCTGCAAAAAACATAAAGATTAAGCAATGAAAACATGAAGTTTATGATTTATATACAAGCAACAGTGTAGAGGCTTGAGACAGAACACAGCTTTAAAAATCATCAGAATCAGTCTCAAGAAACAGTGTGAGCTTGAGAGAGAGAGCTGAGTCTCTTACCGTAAACTTGGAGAGGCGTGGGAGAAGAGAGAGAGAGCTGGAGAGTGTGAGCTTGAGAAGAGAGAGCCTGCAAAAAGATAGAAAAGGAACAAACTTTAAGTACAGTGGTAATGTAACAAGCTCTTTTCATGTCAATGAGACAAACTCTCGGAAGTACAGACAGAAACCATACCAACAAGATTGATAAGACATCAGTACTTATAATACAGCCTTTGAACTAACAAAAGGTAGATTGTGAGGAAATAACATACGCTGGCTTTGAAAGAGATCACCAAGCGCACGGTAGAGTGGAGCAGCAGCGGGTGGTTTAGGCAAAGAGCCGTACGTGTTGTGAATATGCTTCCTTCAAGCGAGCATCCAACAAATGCACATGTTCATACAATGGACGTTTTAAGTAACGTTTTCAGACAGGTTTCAAACAGAGAATGAGACATATAGCAACAGAGAAGAACATCAAAATCAGTATCATTTTAATACAGAGTTGTGGAGAAACAGATAGAAAGAAGAAGATTAAAAAAGTTCAAACAAGTAAGGACATAAACAGTCTGATAGAAGAAGTGCAGAACCAAACGCAAAGACAACACAAGAGACCATCATTAGCATCAAGCACAACCATAAACGACATCACTAGAAACCACATCAAACAGTCTGATACTCAACACAAGAGACCATCACTTGCGTTGTTGAACTTACCAGAAACAGAGTGAGCTTGGGAGAGCTTGAGTGAGAGAAGCTTGGGAGAGCTTGAATGAGAGAAGCTTGGGAGAGCTTGAGACCTGCAAACACCAAACAAGAGAAACCCATCAAACATATGAATAGCAAAACCCAACAAAGACATGAGCTTTATGTAAAAGGAATTCACGAACCGAGATGGAGAGCTTGAGAGAGATGGAGAGCTCGATATGCGTTGGAGATGGAGAGAGGGTTGAGAGCTTGAGAGAGGTGGAGAGCGAGCTTGAGATGCGTTGGAAATGGAGAGAGCTCCAGATGCGTCTGTGGAAGAGACGAGGGAGCTCGAGAGGCGTCGTCTGTGGAGGAGAAGAGAAAGCTCGATATGGGTTTGGTTGAAGCTCAAAGAGAGGTCTAAGCTCGAGGACGAAGAGATGAGAGAGCTCGAGGTCTGAGTCTATCGGAGAAGAGAGAGAGCTCGTAGTCTTTGTTATCCGGAGAAGAGAGAGAGCTCGAGGTCTGTGTCTTGCATCTCGTGGTGGTGATCTATGAATGGAAGAGAGAGCTTGTGGTGTGCTTTGAATCAAGAGAAGAGAAGATACGACTGGTGCGTCAATTGGAGAAGAGGATGCGACTGCGTCAATTGTTATGAGTTTTTTTGTTATTAAACCTAGGTTTATTGGTAAATATTGAAAGATATTAAGAGCAAAATTGTAAATTACTTTTTTAGCTGCATCATTTACGCTGTGGACGCGAGATTTTTCGACGTCAGATGCAGGTCTCGGCGTTAGACTCGGCGTCAGACGCAGCGGATCGATGCAAGTACTAGCGTCAATCAAACGAACAAAATTTCCGAAAAAAACCGCCGCAGCCGCAGACGTAAGTATCTGCGGCGACCAAATGAACAGCACTATTATCAGTTTGGTTTATTCAAGTGCTATCTATTTAAAAAAAAAAAAGAAACTAGTTTTGCATCTTTTTATTATATGGAGATGTTTTTTCAAGTTCTTATATATCAAAGTTGATCTTTGGCGTTATTTTAAAGTTTCGATGTTATTTAACCTAATTTTACAAATATACCGACCAGAAAATGTAAAACAAAGGAAAAAAGGGAAAAGAAAGTTCGAGAACTCGAACCCCTGCTCCATAAAACCCTCTCTCGTTGTCTTCCTCTCGTTACTCTCATTCAGATTCTCCGCTGCGACGCCAAAAACTCAAACCTAAAAGCAAAAAAAGCTCTCAGAACCCAAACCCCTCTCGCCGATCTCCAGGTACGGTCCCGATCCTCTCTCCCCTCCTCAGCTTCAGATTAGATCTTTTAGATCTGAATCTCGTATTTTCCGCATCTCACTTTTTACTCTATCATTCGCATCTGAACTGTTCTCGATTTGAATTAGGGTTTCTAAAAGGTTGAATCTTTATCTGATTAGGTTTTTTTGAACAAAGCTTGAGAATGAGTGTGGTCGGGTTTGATTTCGGTAACGAGAACTGTCTCGTCGCTGTCGCGAGACAAAGAGGGATCGACGTTGTCCTCAACGATGAGTCAAACCGCGAGACACCCGCCATTGTGTGCTTTGGAGAGAAGCAGCGTTTCATCGGGACCGCAGGAGCAGCCTCCACCATGATGAACCCTAAGAACTCAATCTCCCAGATCAAGCGCCTCGTGGGTCGTCAGTTCTCGGACCCTGAGCTGCAGAGAGACATCAAGTCTCTGCCTTTCTCCGTCACTGAAGGACCAGACGGGTACCCTTTGATCCACGCCTCTTATCTGGGTGAGAAGAGGGCGTTTACTCCCACTCAGGTGATGGGGATGATGTTGTCTAACTTGAAAGGGATTGCTGAGAAGAATCTGAACGCAGCTGTGGTGGACTGCTGTATCGGTATTCCGGTTTACTTCACGGATCTGCAGAGGAGAGCTGTTCTTGATGCTGCGACTATTGCTGGTTTGCACCCTTTGCATTTGATCCATGAGACGACGGCGACGGCGTTGGCGTATGGGATTTACAAGACGGATTTGCCGGAGAGTGAGCCGCTTAACGTTGCTTTCATTGACATTGGTCATGCGAGTATGCAGGTGTGTATTGCTGGGTTCAAGAAGGGACAGCTCAAGGTCTTGTCTCATGGTTTTGATCGGTCTCTGGGAGGGAGGGACTTTGATGAGGTTCTTTTTAATCACTTTGCTGCCAAGTTCAAGGAGGAGTACAAGATTGATGTCGCTCAGAACGCTAAGGCGAGTCTCAGGCTCAGGGCTGCGTGCGAGAAGCTGAAGAAGGTGCTGAGTGCTAACCCTGTGGCGCCGTTGAATATTGAGTGTTTGATGGATGAGAAGGATGTTAGGGGTGTGATCAAGAGGGAGGAGTTTGAAGAGATCAGCGTACCTATCTTGGAGCGTGTCAAGAGGCCTTTGGAGAAAGCTCTCGCTGATGCTGGGCTCTCGGTTGAAGATGTACATATGGTTGAGGTTGTTGGCTCTGGATCTCGTGTCCCTGCTATTATCAAGATCCTGACTGAGTTTTTCGGTAAGGAGCCAAGGCGTACGATGAATGCAAGTGAGTGTGTGTCGAGGGGATGTGCCTTGCAGTGTGCAATCCTCAGTCCCACCTTCAAAGTCCGTGAGTTCCAGGTAATGACTGAATATCTGTGCTTAAACATGTGTGTTTTATCATCTAGTTTAGTACTGCAGATTATCTAACAAGTCTGGTTATTAATTCTGATAAGGTTCATGAGAGCTTCCCCTTCTCCATTTCACTGGCGTGGAAAGGAGCAGCCGCTGATGCTCAAAATGGAGGAGCTGAGAATCAGCAGAGCACCATTGTTTTCCCCAAAGGAAATCCAATTCCTAGTGTCAAGGCTCTAACATTTTACCGCTCTGGGACATTCTCTGTCGATGTGCAGTACAGTGATGTGACTGACTTGCAAGCGCCTCCAAAGATCAGCACATACACGGTTTGATTCTTTGCCCAGTGTCGTGTATGTTTAATACTAATACTCTAGAGCTCTTGGTTCTCATGGTTGTTTCTCTTTTTGCAGATTGGTCCCTTCCAGTCATCCAAAGGCGAGAGGGCAAAGGTTAAGGTGAAAGTGAGATTGACCCTTCACGGAATTGTCTCTGTTGAAGCAGCAACTGTAAGTTTGTGTTATTATACAAAAACTATTATAACCAACTTGTTGATCATCCAATGCGAACTTGAGGTCGGTTAGCTTATGCTTATTTTTTTTCTCTTTCCCTCATTACAGCTTTTGGAGGAGGAAGAAGTTGAAGTTCCGGTCACAGAGCAGATGGACACTGACAAAGCTTCCGGTGAAACTGATGTTAACATGCAAGACGCCAAGGAAACCAGTGATGCAGCTGGCGCTGACAATGGTGTTCCCGAGTCTGCTGATAAGCCAGTGCAAATGGAAACCGACTCAAAGGTTAATTTCTTTACTGAACTGATGGTCCTTGCTTTATTCTTTTCACTCGGGAACTTGATTTAATCAATTGTATGGTATGTGCAGGCGGAGGCTCCTAAGAAGAAGGTGAAGAAAACAAATGTACCGCTCTCTGAATTGGTATACGGCGCCTTGCAATCAGTGGACGTCCAAAAGGCTGTAGAGAAAGAATATGAGATGGCTCTGCAAGACAGAGTTATGGAGGAGACTAAGGACAAGAAGAATGCTGTCGAGTCATATGTTTATGATATGAGAAACAAAGTAAGTACATCCTTTTCTTCCTCTCCTTTCTTTTTGTATTTGCATTGCGACTACTTATGTGTTCTGTTTTTTATTCAGCTGAGTGACAAATACCATGAGTACATAACGGAGTCAGAGAGGGAGGCTTTCCTAGCGAAGCTCCAGGAAGTAGAGGATTGGTTGTATGAAGACGGAGAAGATGAAACTAAAGGTGTTTATGTCGCAAAGCTTGAGGAGCTGAAGAAGGTATATATATACACATGATAGACAGAGATGACTAATTTACTTCGAGAACTTAGTGTTTTAACAAAGCATGGTGATTGGACTTTGATGCAGGTGGGTGACCCAGTTGAAATGCGGTTCAAGGAGTCGCAGGAGAGAGGGACGGTCATTGGACAGCTTGGTCACTGTGTTAACAGCTACAGAGAGGCAGCTGTCTCGAATGATTCCAAGTTTGACCACATTGAACTAGAAGAGAAGCAAAAGGTATAATAATAACAAGAGCTGAGATGTTTCTTGATTTCTATTATTTTCTGAATGTTGAGAGATGTGTGTTTTAATCTGTTGTTGTTTGTTACATGAAGGTGTTGAACGAGTGTGTGGAAGCAGAAGCGTGGATGAGGGAGAAGCAGCAGCAGCAGGAGGCACTTCCCAAGTACGCAACACCAGCTTTCCTGTCAGCTGACGTTACAAAGAAGGCTGAGGCGCTGGACAAGTAAGCAAAAGCTTTCTTGTTTCTCTTATTAGTGATGATAGCTGTGTTGTGTGTCTTGTAGTAGGAATTACTGTAGTAATGGTATAGAAGTGACTGAACCATCTTTTGGATTTTGTTTTGGCAGGTTCTGCAGGCCTATAATGACCAAACCAAAGCCGGTTGCGAAACCGGAAGCACCACCAGCTAAGGCGGCTGATGAGGAGAAGAGTGAGCCACAGCCAGAACCGGCCTCTGGTGAAGAACCAATGGAGACTGAGAAGCCTACCGAAGATAGTGCCTAAGAGATGATGGTGCTGTGTATCGATTTTGTTTTTAATTTCTTGTTTCCCCCCAAAAGAATCTTATATTGAAACTCTCTTTTCTTTGCGGTTACAGTTTTCAGGAAGTATTATTTTCTCTTTGTGTTTTCTTTATAAACTATTTATCGTGTGTGAGATGAGTATTTGTTCTACTTGTTACATGTTTCTGAGCTGTTTTTTTTATCAACAAAGCAAATGAAATATGCATATACTAGCATTTCTATCAACAGCCTTCTTAAAGATTGGCAAGTTCATTTTCCTTCTGATGTATAGCTTCGGAAGCATGCCTAGTACTTGTTCTATGCACATACACAATGCCATGAGAGTTGAGAGACGTGCTTATGTGCACATCTTATGTAATGAAAAATCTGATATACACACAAACGACACGCAGTTGATTATTTCAGACACTAAACGACATCAAGTCAAAGTCGTTAAACTGCATGTAGTGGAGTTGCGTAAACTAAAACGACAGCTTTACAACTGACAAAAAAAAAAAACCAAAGCCCCAACCCGAAACGACACACAGTTGATTAGTTCAGACTCTAAACGACACCTAGTTTAAAATCTCTAAAACGGCCTGTAGTGAATGCGCGTAAACTAAAAACGACATATTTTCTTAATCAGTTACAACTGTCAAAAACCAACGCCACAAGTAGATTTAAATCGCAGAGTCAATTAACACTCTTGTTCTAAAAGATCAAACACACTTCTAGGATTCATCGCCGGAGATTCGAACATGGACGGAGTTGTTCTTACGGCATTTCCATCTGTAATCCGTGGTCTCTCTCTGCGAAGTGTCTGTCTGAACAGAGTTAGTGCTGGATCCAGACACCAATCCCCGGATCCAGTTTCAGTGCTTCCAACTGTGAATTGCGTTTCATCTCTCTCCATCCACCCATCTAAGAAAGGAAGCTCCTTTCTTAGAAAGCGACATTGTGTTGAAACTTCACGCATGGTGGTCAAATCCGCAGCTTCTTCAGGTAAAAGGTTCAACCTTTCTCTGTTTTTGTTTAAGAACAGAGAAAAACAGAGTTTGGTTTAGAAAACTGTATTATTGTTCATGGTGATTTAACTCCTGTTTCTATCTTGATCTGTGTGGTTTGTGTAGTTGGAAATGCAGATGAGAGCGTGGAAGAACCGGGTACAAGTGTGAAGTTTCAGAGATCAGTGGCATTGCCTGGTTGTTCTACCACGCTCTCCTTGCTCGGCACTGGTCAGTTTCAAATG
Organism: Raphanus sativus; assembly: GCF_000801105.2. Lineage (NCBI taxonomy): Eukaryota > Viridiplantae > Streptophyta > Magnoliopsida > Brassicales > Brassicaceae > Raphanus > Raphanus sativus. The sequence goes on along the minus strand of NC_079511.1, from coordinate 25,280,794 downwards.
CACTCTTTATATTTTGATGAAATGCTTCTAGACTTGCTCTGAGACTTTCTTTAATCTATCAGGGTTTAGGGAGAAGAAGTTTGCTATCATTGGCGTCAAAGTCTATGCTGCGGGTTTGTATGTCGATGAATCTATCTTGAGCGGGCTAATCCCTTGGAAAGGGAAGTCTGCTGATGAGATTCAAAGAGATTCATCACTCTTTAGTTCAATCTTTCAAGGTAAATGATATATGCTAAAAGATGATATAGCTTTCTTTGTTCACATCTTGAGTCTTGTTGCTCTCATGTTTTGCAGATCAAGCAGAGAAGTCACTGCAGATTGTTCTTGTGAGAGATGTTGATGGCAAAACCTTCTGGGATGCATTGGACGAAGCCATTTCACCTAGAATCAAATCTCCTACATCTGATGATAAAACCGCTCTCTCTACCTTCCAAGGGATCTTTCAAAACAGACCTCTCAACAAAGGAAGTGTCATTCTCTTGACTTGGATCAATCCTTCTAAAATGCTTGTAAGCACAATTTTTTTTTATCAGGCTTTGGAGCTCATTTGAATCACTTACACTCTTGATTTGCTTATGTTTTCTTTTTCTTCTGTTAGGTTTCTGTTTCTTCTGGAGGGTTGCCAAAGGATGTGGATGCAGAGATCGAGTCAGGTAGTGTTACATCTGCTTTATTTGATGTGTTCTTTGGGGACTCTCCTGTTTCTCCTACATTGAAATCTTCTGTGGCTAACCAATTAGCTATGGTCCTCAAGTAAACACTCTAAATGTAACATATCATGTTGTAGTATGAACATCTTGAATCATGTGATGTGTTAGGTCTATGTTTGTATTATCTTTTATAACCAAAGACACCATGTTTTGAGCTTAAAAATGATGTATGTTTTGAAATTTTCATTGATATTAAAAGAACATATTAGGTAAAATCGCATAAAAAACTTTGAAAGTCTCACTCTAAATGTAACATATCATGTTGTAATATGAATATCTTGAATCGGTGTAATGTATTAGGTCTATGTTGTATTATCTTTTATAACCAGATAAAGACACCATGTTTTGAGCTTAAAAATGATGTATCTTTTGAAATTTTAATTGATATTAAAAGAACATATTCAGTTTTTAGTTATAAATGCATTATTTTCGTGATTAACTATTTTTCAAAATTTTGGTTCTTAAAGATTCAGTCAATATAATTGATTTCTTCAAAGTTTTATTATCGAATAATTTTTTTATTGAAAATATATATTTTTGAATTTTTTTTCTAAACATGAATTGCTTTGAAACGGATTGAACACTAAAGTTCCTAATACTGGAAATAAAATATGATTGTGACTGAGATTAAATGGTTTTGGCCAAGTTGGCAAGTGAGCCCTTGACCACATGCAACTTCCTGTGTCATTCTCACTTGGACCACATTTTTCATGTTATATTTGGAGTTTTCTTGTGTGATGCATTATTATATTTCTCAGTATTATATTGCACCAAGTATATTCCTCAGTATTATATTGCACCAAGTAAGAAATGTTTTGGTTGGTAGAATTTTAATTATATTTAACATAAATTTGTCAAAAATTAACATAAATAAGAAAAAACAAAAACAATTTGATTGGTGGTGGTGGCCTGGTGGGGGATAGTTTGGCTCCTTCAGTCAAAACTCTATAAAGTAGTTGTTTGTGAATGGTTACAAAAAGCATGATTCATGTGGTTAATGGTGGTGATTATGTCTCCCTTCTATTGAATTGTGACTCATGCAGTTTATTTCTCCATATCTTTGATTTTTTTAAAAATCAGTTAAAAAAAAAATCTTTGATTTTTTAATTATTATTCAATCTTTGGTGCTAATATAATATATAGTAGTATCATATACTGTATTATACAGAGTCTAGTCTAAAGTGATAGGGCATCATTGATTGGTTCTAATCTTTGGTCCGTCCTATATCTCATGACCAATCCTATACTGTATGATATTTGTCTCTAAAAGTAGAAAACAATGAAAATGCAAGCACAAAAGTATCATCTTTAGTTCTAATGCTTTCAAATATAAGATAGTCATTCAACTGAGACATGTTATAGAATATAAGTATATGTAGTATCATATATGAATTGTAATATAGTTTTTATATAGGTGAAACTGTCCTTTTCATGCTTTAAGTAATGGATCAACTTTGCAACTCACTTATGTGATTGAATGTCTCAATTACAACAAAACCAATAATGTAGATTTTTATTAATATTAAATTTTTAGATCAGATGATATTTGACATAAGCGTTAACCTTTTAGTGAATTTGCCCCCTCACAAGATAAAGCTTTTAATTTGAGCCAGACACTAAAAGCTGGTCTTTTCAATTATACAAACGCCAATATGGGTAAATTGACATGTGAATTGTGAAGAAGATCAATTCATTTAGCTTCACACGTTTTATATTTTTTTTGTTACTCTAATTATTATTTTTATTCTCTGGCAATAGTTTCAGACTTTCTTTTAAATTATATTATTATCAGAAAATTGACTAAACCACAAAGCGACAGATAATCAGATATCAATCCAACAACTTGATTTTATATATGGAAGGTCGTTTTCTTGATGTCGGTTTGAATTATACATGGAATGTTTGATGGTATCTTTATCCTAATATATTAGCTTGTGTATATCATCATCATCTTCTTTGAACCAGTATAATGATCTCTAAAGATTAGTTAGTAATTAATTCCAAATCTGAAACCAATATCTTAAAATTAAATAGTTGTTTACAGTATAGTAAGTCAAATGTGTAGTTGTTTTCTTCAAAAGATATGGACGAATTAATTGTTTTATAATATACCAAGAAACCTATCTGTTTTATTGAAGTGTTGTCATAAAAAATAGATAAATTAATTTTCCATCCAATGGAAGGCATATTCAAAAAAAAAAAAATTTAAAATCTCACCCTTAAATAATAACTAAAATGCCATTCATCTGAGACTTATAAATAAACCAATAGACCGTACGCAATAAGAGAATAAATGTTTATTTAAATTCAATATAAATCCTCTCTCTGATTGTCTCTCCTCGTCTTCTCCGATCTCTGGATCTAGGGTTTTGTTTCTTTTCTCTCTCTCTCTCTCTCTCTCTCTCGCTCTCGCTCTCGCTCGTCTTCTTCACTGTCAAGTCTCAACAGAACTCGTCTGGTTTTGTGTCTGAAAATTCTCTCTCTCTCTAGAGATTCAAAGATCTTAATTTTGTTCGATCATTCCAGAGATCACTTTCTGAGATTTTGAGTTTCTGGGTCTGTTCGTATCGATTAGAATCAATCAGGGAAAGATTAAAGTCGATAACTTTGAAGAAGATGACGCAACAAAACCAAGTGAAGAAGGTTTCTCTCTCTCTCCCCCCTCTCTCTCTCTCTCTCTCTCTCTCTCTCTAAAGTTGTCTCCTTTTGTCCTAATTCGATTATTCGACTCCCACCAGGACGCGAAAGAGATGGACTTTTTCACAGAGTACGGCGACTCCAACCGGTACCGAATCCTCGAAGTCATCGGCAGAGGAAGCTACGGAGTGGTGTGCGCGGCCGTGGACACGCACACCGGAGAGAAAGTCGCTATCAAGAAGATCAACAACGTCTTCGAACACATCTCCGACGCCCTCCGTATGCTCCGCGAGGTGAAGCTTCTGAGGCTCCTGAGGCATCCGGACATAGTGGAGATCAAAAGCATCATGCTCCCTCCTTCCAAGAGAGAGTTCAGAGACATCTACGTCGTGTTTGAACTCATGGAGTCTGATCTTCACCAGGTTATCAAAGCTAACGATGATTTGACTAAGGAGCATCATCAGTTTTTTCTGTATCAGATGCTTCGTGCGTTGAAGTTCATGCACACAGGTCTGATTCTTTTATTTCACCAGACATGTTCTGTTTTGTGTTTTTAATCTATGGTTTTGTAATGAAGATGTTTTTTAATTTGGGTGCAGCTAATGTGTATCATCGTGATCTTAAGCCGAAGAATATACTGGCTAATGCGAACTGCAAGTTGAAAGTTTGTGACTTTGGATTGGCTAGAGTGGCGTTCGATGATACTCCCACAACAGTCTTTTGGACGGTTTGTACTCTCCAGGGACAGTTTTGTGTGTTTTGTTGTAGCTTTCTCCTGTTCTGTGTTTTGACTTTTGTTTTCAATGCAGGACTATGTTGCAACAAGATGGTACAGAGCGCCTGAGCTCTGTGGATCATTCTTTTCTAAGGTATGTGTTACTATCGACTTCTTAAAAAAAAATAACTCTTTTCTTCTATGCACTTGTCTATGCTTATGTCTTGTGTAGTAGATATGGTTGGTGTAGAAGTAGTTGTTTGTGTTTTGTCCCTGTGGGATAAAAGAGTATTGAAATAGAGTTATTGTTCAGGGATGACTTTTGAACTCTCCCGGAAGTTGAAAAAACCTGTGAATCAGGTAACCTTGTATCAGGTTATTTAGTGGTTTCTTTTGCATTCTCATGCAAAATAAACTCTTAATTTTTTCTGAATTAAAAAAAAAAAAAAAATTTGTCATTAGTCTGATTTACTGTTATTCTTTTTTATTTTTTATTTTGGCAGTACACTCCAGCTATAGATATTTGGAGCATTGGGTGCATCTTTGCAGAGGTACTAACAGGGAAGCCATTGTTTCCGGGGAAAAGCGTTGCTCATCAGTTGGAGTTGATTACTGATCTTCTTGGCACACCCAAATCAGACACCATCTCTGGAGTATGATTGATTTTACCTTTTTTGTTCTGCTTTACTATTCACTGTTTATTTTGAGCTGTTTGTCTAAAACATCTATACTCTCTGTTACAGGTTAGAAATGATAAAGCTAGAAAATACTTGAGTGAAATGAGGAAGAAAGATCCAGTGACCTTCTCTCAAAAATTCTCCAAAGCAGATCCTTTAGCAGTCAGACTCTTGCAGAGGCTATTGGCTTTTGATCCAAAGGATAGACCCACTGCTGAAGAGGTCTCATTCTTCTTCCTTCCTTCCTCATTTAAAAACCGGCCTTGCTTCTTTACTTATCTTTTTTTTTTTTCCTGCTGATAGGCATTGGCTGATCCTTACTTTAAGGGTCTTGCTAAGATTGAAAGAGAACCATCGTGTCAGCCAATCTCGAAGATGGAGTTCGAGTTTGAGAGAAGAAGGTTGACAAAGGATGATATTAGGGAACTTATTTACAGGGAGATATTGGAGTACCATCCTCAGTTGCTCAAGGACTATATCAGCGGTTCTGAGGGTTCCAGTTTTGTATATCCTAGGTTTGTATTTTTTTACTATAATTGAAGCATTTCATTTGATCTATTTTGCTAACTTCCTGACTTTTTTTCGTTGCAGCGCCATAGGACATCTTAGGAAGCAGTTCAATTACTTAGAGGAGAATAGCAGTAGAAATGGGCCGGTTATACCTCCAGAGAGGAAGCACGTCTCACTTCCTCGGTATGTCTTCTTCTTCTGTTACTTCATAGCAGTGTTTGTAGAGAGCTCCATAAGCAGTGTTTCATCTTTTGTTATACCACACACAGGTCTACAGTTCACTCAAGTGTAGTCCATTCCACTAGCCAACCCAACTTGTGTGCAACGGAGAGTAGACGTGTTCATTTCGAGCAGCCTTCAAGAAATGGAGCAGGACCTCCACCAAGAGTACCACCACCATCTGGTAAAAACCTCCCATCATCACATTACCAATTATATTATCTCCTAAAAGTACAATAATAACTCATGAAACCAGTTTAATCGCTGTGTGTTTACAGGTAGACCATCTGCATGTTATGAGAATGGCAGGAACCTCAAAGAAGCTTATTTCAGAAGCACAGTATCATCTCCTCACTGTTATTTCAAATCAAACACCATGATGAGCACACCAGATAAAGCTTCTTCTCACCCCAAGCCGCAATACAATCACACCGTGCCGCAACCACCTGCTAGGACTAACCAACCAAACGTCGATACTATTATGAACCGCCCAAACCCTTATTTCCAGTCACAGCATCCCAAGATTGACCAATCAAGCAACAACAACAACACACATATGGCCATTGATCTGTTGCAAGCACAAACACAGTTTGGTCCAGCTGGAGCCGCAGCGGTTGCAGTAGCAGCACACCGGAACGTAGTAGGCACAGTCAGTTACGGTGCAGCGTCATAGACTCGTCAATCAAACAACAATTCGAGACAGATCTTTAACCAAAACCAGGTGATTCCGGCACTAGCTTTTTTCATGTAAAGTATTGTTATTCAGGCAGGCTCTGATTCTATGTAATAAAGACATTTCAGATGTAGTAACTCAGAAGAACAAGGTTCGGTTTAATTAGATCAGTCTGATCCAGGGTTTTTACCTGTTATTGTTTCGGTTATCTTGTTAGCTCCATAGTCTTTGAATTTGTTATAAGCGTAGTTCATTGAAGAGAAGAAGATTGTTGTGATTGATTATATACTTGTTGAACTTCAAGATCGGATTCATTACTCCATTATGTTCTTCAACATTGAGAGAAATCTCTTTTCGTTATCGGAGACGTTGAATCTAATTGGCTAATAATATAGATAATCATTAAGCCGAGAAACGTGAAAACGTGGGAGTCAAGAAAAGGTCATTGGTCCTTTGGTCTTTCTTAGGCCTGGGATTTCGGTTTTCCGAAACCGAACCGAATTTTCGGTTTTCGGTTAACCGGAATTTTTAAAACTAATTCCGAAGAAAACCGAAATTGAATTCGGTTCGGTTCGGTTCGGAAGTCGGTTATTTAAGGTTATCAATTTATTTCCGAAATTATCCGAATTTTATATTATTTACCAAAATTTTCGTTTATACTCGGTTATTTTCGGGTATTTCGGTTATCTTCGGTTTTCAATATAATTTTGATTTTTCGGATATGCCTTCTTATTCAACAAAACCAACATATATATTGTTCATTCTTTCTTAATCATCGAAAAAAATCCCACTTTCTAAATTTATAAATCTATGACTCATATCCTATAATGTCCAACAAATCATAATGTCCAACAAATCACAAAGTGACCAAACAAAACAATAGAAAACTAAAGGTCACAATTACGCTTGAACTCCACCAACCTGCAACATATTAAACTCAGAAAATCAGTGGAAAAACAGAACAAAAACAATACACAAAAAGCAGTCGAGACAAGTGAGCATATTACCTCTAATTCTAATGATGAGATTCTCCTGAAATTTGCATTTTCTCAACACAATGAAAAAGAAACTCGATTTTTTTTTCTACCAACATCGTTTGCTCCTAATTCAATGCAATATCCAAGTAAGGCATCATTGTTTTACTCTGATAATAAGATGGCAAAATCAAGTTAGAGAAAGAGAGAGTATGGACAGACAAACACAAGACACTCGACTAAACCTTCGAACTGAACCCACCCTAAACGCCTAATCCAAATCGATTCGGACAAAAAATCTCAAATCCATCCGAACTCATATTCAATCCAAGTTAAATACTAAAAACACTCTCACACTGATAATCAACCCATCATTCAAGTCAGATCATAAACTCCTAACTGATTTCGACAGAAACCTTAACTCACAAATCAATTACAAACTCAAAAAAATACACAGAACTAGAGAAGAGGGTGAAGAACCTACCTCGTGCTCGGAAAGATGTGAGAATCAAACGAAGAAGACGATGTTGTTAGGGTTGAGAATCCGAGAAGCAGCGGCTAGAGTTTGAGGAAGCCAAAGAGAAACTGATTAGGTTTTAGGTTTAAGAGATATATATAGGTAGGTTAAATTTCGGTTAACCGATCGGATACCATGAACCGAACCGAACCGAGGCACTAACCGAACTTTTTTTAAACACCTTCCGATCGGTTTACTCTTGATAACCGAACAAGAACCGAATTTCATAATGTTCGGTTCGGTCCGGTTCGGACCATTCGGTTCGGGTCAGAATCCCAGGCCTAGTCTTTCTTCTCCGTAAATTAATCATTTAATTCGATGGCTGACAAGATTAAAAGTTATATCGAAAAGCAAATCGAACCGGGTCATTTCTAATCAATTTCGTTTCAGATTTTAAGTTCTAATTTTTATGACCAACCACGCATAAGTGGGAGATTAAGAAATGACAAAGGGACAATGGTCTTCCGTTAGTTCTTGTCCTTTTTCTGTTATCAAACATCGAATGATGGAAGTGTGTTTTTTCGTCTTCGTATTTAATTTATTAATTAAAATGGGGAATGAAATCAATTTTTCAGTTACGTGACATTAAGCAACCGTATGGAATGGTCCGTTATGTTTATTCTCAGTTTTTAAATAACTGGATGTTGAATCTTAAGTTGACAATCTAGGATTAAATATTTTAACTGACATTGTGTACGTTATGCCTAATACCATGATCAAATCAATGATTTTAATTAAATTCCCCAATTAACCTTCTAATTAAAGAAACTATTTTCATTAAATTAAAACAATTTACATATAAAAGGAATAATGCAAAATAATTTCATTGACTTCTTTCTTTTTTGGTAAAAAAATAAAATATATAAATTTCAACAGATTTTTATTAATTCCGACCTTTTTTTGTCAACATATTTTAAATTTCCTATTTCTGTGGAGGACAAAAATAACGAAAAAGACATCAGTTTTTAATGTCGGACGCTGAGATCACGTGAGACCCGTAATAAGTACGATATGTAAGGGTAAAACGGTCAATCGTCGACGGTTCTCCGCGACTGTCTCAAAGTATAAGAGGCGCAGTGTTGAGAGACGCTCCGTAGACCGTAGATTCCCTCTTCTTCTTTCTCTGCACTGTTCTTTCCTTTCCTTTTCATCTCTATCTCTCTTAGGATCTTTTCGTCCTAAGGTTAACTGAATTGCGTCGGTACGTGAAATGTTCCTCTCTTTCTGTTTCTTCTTCTGATATATCTATAACGTTTTTTAACTCTAAGTTTGCGAAATGATGTGACATTAACATACGATGTTTGCTGATCTAGCTTTCAGATGTATTCTGTTCATATGATCCCATATAAAAACTTCCATAATTTTGTTCTTTTAGATCTGGCTAGTGAATTGATTCGACTTTGGCCATTGGATCTGGATCTGCCTTTCTTTTCATATGATCCTTTCTAAATTCCATTTAATGCTGTCACGTTTTCCTTGCAGGTACTTGATTTCAAAATGGCTACTGACTATAAGCCCAAGAACATTCTCATCACCGGAGCTGCTGGATTCATTGCTTCCCACGTTGCCAACAGGCTAATCCGTAGCTACCCGGATTACAAGATCGTGGTCTTGGACAAGCTTGATTACTGCTCGGAGCTGAAGAACCTCGATCCTTCGTTTTCTTCTCCAAACTTCAGGTTCGTTAAAGGAGATATCGCTAGTGATGACCTCGTTAACTACCTTCTCATCACTGAAAACATCGATACGATCATGCACTTTGCTGCTCAGACCCATGTCGATAACTCTTTTGGTAACAGCTTTGAGTTTACCAAGAACAATATTTATGGTACTCATGTTCTTTTGGAAGCCTGCAAAGTAACAGGACAGATCAAGAGGTTCATCCATGTGAGTACCGATGAAGTCTATGGAGAAACCGATGAGGATGCTGCTGTTGGTAACCATGAAGCTTCTCAGCTTTTACCGACGAACCCATACTCCGCGACTAAGGCTGGTGCTGAGATGCTTGTGATGGCTTATGGTAGATCATATGGTTTACCGGTTATTACAACTCGTGGCAACAATGTTTATGGGCCTAACCAGTTTCCTGAGAAAATGATACCTAAGTTCATGTTATTGGCTATGAGTGGGAAGCCCCTTCCCATCCATGGAGATGGATCTAATGTCAGGAGTTACTTGTACTGTGAAGACGTCGCTGAAGCCTTCGAAGTTGTTCTTCACAAAGGAGAAGTGGGTCATGTCTACAATATTGGGACAAAGAGAGAAAGAAGAGTGATCGATGTGGCGAGAGACATCTGCAAGCTCTTAGGGAAAGATCCTGAATCAAGCATTCAGTATGTGGAGAATCGACCCTTTAACGACCAAAGGTACTTCCTCGATGATCAGAAGCTGAAGAATCTGGGATGGTCAGAGCGAACCGGGTGGGAAGATGGGTTGAAGAAGACAATGGAATGGTACACTCAGAACCCAGAGTGGTGGGGTGATGTCTCTGGAGCTTTGCTTCCTCACCCGAGGATGCTTATGATACCCGGTGGTAGAGTTTCTGATGTTTCTGACGAGAAGAAAGACGCTTCGAGCAACACCGTCCAGACATTTACGGTAGTAACACCTAACAACAAGACTTGTGATCCTAAAGACAAAGCTTCGATGAAGTTTCTGATCTATGGCAAGACTGGTTGGATCGGTGGTCTTCTAGGGAAACTATGTGAGAAACAAGGTATTACATATGAGTATGGGAAAGGACGTTTGGAGGATAGGGCTTCTCTCGTGGCGGATATTCGTAGCATCAAACCTACTCATGTCTTTAATGCTGCTGGTTTAACTGGGAGACCTAATGTTGACTGGTGTGAATCTCACAAACCAGAGACTATTCGTGTCAATGTCGCTGGTACTTTGACTCTGGCAGATGTTTGCAGAGAGAATGGTCTCTTGATGATGAATTTTGCCACCGGTTGCATCTTTGAGTATGACGCTGCACATCCTGAGGGTTCGGGTAAAGGTTTCAAGGAAGAAGACAAGCCTAACTTCACCGGTTCTTTCTACTCAAAGACCAAAGCCATGGTAAGACTTTATCTAACTCTAGACAGAACAAAGAAGTGTCTTTCTTCATAACTGCTCTGTTTTGGTTTTCTTCCTTTTTGTCACCAGGTTGAGGAGCTTTTGAGAGAGTTTGACAATGTATGTACCTTGAGAGTTCGGATGCCCATCTCATCAGACCTAAACAACCCACGAAACTTCATCACTAAGATTTCGCGCTACAACAAAGTGGTGAACATCCCGAACAGTATGACCATACTGGACGAGCTTCTCCCAATCTCCATCGAGATGGCGAAGAGAAACCTAAGAGGAATATGGAACTTCACCAACCCAGGGGTGGTGAGCCACAACGAGATACTGGAGATGTACAAGAGTTACATCGAGCCAGGTTTTAAATGGTCCAACTTCACAGTGGAAGAACAAGCAAAGGTCATTGTCGCTCCTCGAAGCAACAATGAAATGGATGGTGCTAAACTAAGCAAGGAGTTCCCAGAGATGTTACCCATTAAAGAGGCACTGATCAAATACGTCTTTGAACCAAACAAGAGAACCTGAGACCTCAATGAACAACACACAAGAAGCCACAAGTGCTTACCTATAACTGTTTTTTTTTTATTTTACGTTTTCGTTTTTACTAAATGTTTTTTTATGTTTGCTCGCTATCTTACATCCTTGTAGGTAGTTTCATTATATTGAATCTACTAAAATATGATCTATCACTATTATATTATAAAGACGAGAGTTTTTCCTTTTCTTACTTACTGGTTGTGATTATTATGGCTTCCACTTCCACCAAGGCAGGTTGAAAACACTTGAACTCGATCCTTATGCTATAGCCTGAGAAGAGAAACAACAAAGATTTTTTTTTCCTTTTTTAAATAAACACAAGTACCTGATGTGAATTTGGTCATGTTTTTGGGGTTAGAGTTTGCTTACGTGAACAGTTGAGGGCGAGAACGAGAGAGCTGAGAGCGTTTAATAGGGGAGAGGATAAGGTTTCGTAGAGTCGATTGCGGATTAGCATTGCCACCACCTCCAAATACAGGATGTCCACCTCCTGCTCTTCTGTTTCCAAGATCAGATGGAATTGCGGGTGAGTCGTTGGATATGTCGAATGGACCCGAGTTTGCACTGTTATGTCTTGCTGGCCATATCTCATCTTTAGGTCCTGGTGTTGCAGGAGAGTAAAACGACCGGTCTGCGCCAAATAAGTTAACTTGACTTGGAGATATTTATGCAACAGTAGACTTAGAATCATAAGAAACAGTAAGCTCTAGATACGTAGGAGAATTAAAATATTGTTCAGTAACCTTTGCGAGTGGGCTCTCTGTTCTCCATCATATGAACTGGTGGGTTTGAGAAAAAGTCAGGTTCCTGGTGTCGTGGATAGAAGTTATTTGCTGGTTGGATGGCTGTACGTTTGACTGACTCATACTCACTTCTTAGCTGGTCATACATCTCATCAAGCTTCCTCTTCTGTCTGGTGTTTAAACACAATTCATGTATTACAGTTGAGTTCAGGGAAACAAAACTTTTGTTTAATTACTGACCTTGATTTCTCGGAGTACTTCTCTTGAAGCTCTTGTTTATCCTTGGTCAGGTTTTCCACCTCTTGTTCCATCATCTGAGACCTCTTGGCCATCTTCTGGTATGCTGCATGCGCCTTCTCCATTTTCTCGCTTAACATTGCTTGCATACCCTCACATTTCTGACGACACTGCGCAACAACTCTATTCATCTTGCACTGCATCTCTAAGTCCCTTTGCGAAATGTAAAACATTACACTTCGGTATGCACTCTTCATCACTAGATTCAATTAAGGGAAACAAAAGGAGGTTTGTTGAACGCATAAGACACAGTCAGTTGACGGAAAACGTTATGGCATTTGAGTTTAGATTTCAAACACAGAGGAACACTTTTCAATAGAAGAACATTATTGATACCAAGAGTGAAAAGGACTACATTAACGAAAAGGATACGTATTTGTGGAGAAATCCCAGCCATCGCCATCTGACAACAAAACCAAGCAATGACGAGATGTAAGATGTGAATGTTATAAAACTAGAAAGGAAGAAAAGCTATAGCATCCTTGCGTACTACAGCTCAACCACTTACATTGACCCATTCTTCATTTGGATTGGTATCCACAGGCTTCATTAGACTAAAATGGAAAACAAAAGATAAACTGTCAAGTAAGGAAATAAGGGCACTACAGCTAAACTCAAGCTAGTCAAGTAGCTTAAGGACATTTTTACCTCTTGGAGAGTACTTGATCACAAACGGGACACGCCCCATCATTACTGAGAATCTTGCTTGCATCTTCAGTACCTTCTCATGATGTTAAAGGTCACCAATATCAAGCTCAGAAGTATATCATTCATCAAGACAAGGCTAAAGAAATAAAATCAGGAGTGTAAAAATTGTATACATAATAAGTGGCCGCATGTGGTGGAAATAGCTCGGCCTTCTAATTCCCTCCAACAGGCGTTGCACCTCATGTCAACCTCAAGTATAAGAATCTCAAGCTGCTACGCACCTGCAACAGGTAAATGAAACTTTTCTTACTTCATAAGCCTCTTGATTTTGAGTTCCATTTTTCAGTATATCTACACCACGAGCCAGAATCCAAACTTAAACAACTATAAACCAAGAACTAACATTGTTGAAATCACCAATCAAAGAGTACTAACAACGCAGATTTTTCATTCTAACTGCTGCAAATTGTTGAATTGCAAACACGAATTTGTACAAAGAGGTTTCTGGAAACAACAAACTAAGCAACAAAATCTCTCGAATCTTCAGTAGGATGCCTATCGAGATAGGTACAAAAACTTACGTTACTGTGATAATCGCTAGTGAACAAGCTCTGGAGAATCTGCATAAACCGCACAGGCGCACACACGCTCTGGAGATCTACAAAACATCGAAAAATAGAGTTTATGGAGCCGATTATGAGGATGTGATAGTTGTTCAACGGCACAGTGACAAAATTAGGGTTTATACATCACATCGATCAACCTAAACGAGACAGTCCGATCGAAAAGTTGTTTTACTACTCTGTGTAATTTGAAAATCGACGCAATGCTGGGAGAATCGAACGATCTCAGGTCTAGAAACTTAATCACAATACGAATTCGAAGAAATCGATGGAGGAGACTGAAGAAAAGAAGCTTACCTGCGATGATTTTGAGAGAAGGCGTCGCGGAGAGTGAGCGTTTTTAAGCTAACCGATCTGACGGAATCTGCAGGAGACGATCTCAAATTCGAGAATCGAAGAAGATAAAGCAAGCAGCTACGAGAAGACGCAAGGATCGTTAGTTACCTCTCGTTGATTTCGATGCGGCGCCAGAAACGAAGTATTTGAAAATTTTCCAGAAATAATACGCAAGAGAGGGCGTTAAATGTCAACGAGTCAAACGGTTGTCAAAAAGAATAAAGATGATTCAAACGACGTCGTAAAGTTAGAGCTATTATAAACGACGTCGCTCAGGCGTTTCAAGGTTAGAAGAGGCAAAAAGTAGAAGATGGAGAGGGAAAATCGGTTTTTAAATCCCAACTATTTGAAAACAATATTTTTAATATCAGACATTAAAAAGTCAAAAGTCAACTACAAAAAAATGAATTACAATTAAATAAAATATTGATTTGGTTTTCAAAAACCTAAAAATCTTTAAAATCGATGCTATCTGAGTTGATTTCGATAGAGAACAAGCGAATATTGTTGTTAAAAAAAAAGAATCATGTTCTTTATTTTCAGTGCCAACAGTTTTATTTTCTCAATAGAATTTTCTTTATATCATTGAAAATTATCTGAACTTGAGAAAATCTCTTCCATAATTTTACATAATTGATTTTAAGAATTTCTGGGTTTTTAAATATCATACCGATCGATTTTTCTAATTATAATTCATATAATAACTAATTTTGACTTTTTAATGTTTGATTTTGCGCAGTCAATAATAACTTTAGAAATAAATCCGCACAAGTGATAGTGGGATACTAAAAGTGCTGATTTCAAAAAGTTGGAGTTTTAAAACCTCATTTTCCCAAGATGGAGAACATATGTTTGTAATTGATTTTTCTTAAGGTGTTAGGTTTATGAGATTGCAAAAAGCTTTTATTTCATGACTATAACCACTCAAAACAGATTATACACAAGAACAAGTTCCTGCTTCACAGTACAAATATGGAGAATCATAAATGTCTCAAACACCAATTAAGAGAGAGTAAAAAGCAAGAAAACAATAACAAAATCTCTCTTTCAACCACTTTCTACAAATACAAAAAAAAGGAAAACTCAAAATCTTGCAATCTTAGGCATTGCGTTGTTGGTTGTTCCAGCTCAGAGGAACGCGATCCGAAATGATTGGAGCAGCAGCAGGAGGAAGGCTTTTGATGTTGATATTAAGAGGATATAACCGATATTCGATATCAGTTTCTCTGCAGGATCTACCAATCTCTTCAAGTAATTGACCTCTCCTCACAAACCTCTCTCCCATGTTATGATGGTTCATCTTATGAGTTGCCCATATCGTGATTTTCATACTGTTCAGTCCACACATTTCTCTAAATGCTATCCTCGGCGATGGATACCAATAATCCTTCTTGTTATCTACATAGCTGTACAAAACGAAAACAAAAACAATACAATATGATTTTTATTAGATTTGTTTTTTCAAAATATAAGAGCTTTACCAACGAAAAGTTGGCATAATGGTTAAAACTCGTACGTCACCTAGTAAGGGTCTAAAAAGTTACAGGTTATTTCCATTGAGAATAATATGTTTTTTAAGGAGAGTTAATTTAACATAGTTTGGGTCTAAATCTCGTAGACATTCAAATGTATATAAAGAGGTTTAGGGTTTAATTTGTAACCTGAGTATCCTCTGTTTCAAGGCGGTTATCTTCTCACTTGGAGTTGCTATATGGACGAAGAAGTCAACGATCTCTTGCATATCAGGACTACGGTAATAGTTAGCAATAGGTTTGTTGCCGAGAAGACTGTTAGGGTATACAATCTTCTGATTATCAAATCGAAGAAACACCGTAGTCAAAATGTTCATCTCTTCCACAATCATCTATACAACATACAAAGACAGAGGATTAGTGCTTTACGTGCGTATCAAGTTATTGAAAATTTGAGGAAGAGGGGATCAAGGAACAAACCTGAACACCGTCTATTTCACACCTGTCACCGACATCAAATGGATGATTGACAAAGACGAAGATGACAGCTTCAAACAAGTTCTTACATGAGTTTCCAAACACAAAGACTACAAGAAGAAGCTGAGAGCTTATGACTAGGAAGAACTTAGTTGTAGCGATTCCGAGGATGAGAAGCCATATGATTATGATCACAATGCTGACCAAAATGTTGATGATTCGGTGAAGCCTGTTCACTGCTGTTTTTGTGTCGTTTAAGGTTAGAGCTAGTGCTCTTCGTTCTCTGAAGGCATTAACCTAGAGAGATATTACAAGACTTTAGCATCATTTTCATATTTGAGATTCAAGTTAAGAACAAACACTTGTATGAAGAAAACATTAGCAACGTTGTATGAACCAAAGCTTTTTGAGATTAAAAAAGAAAAAGTTTTTGTCACAAAATCTTACACTTAATAGATTTTGTCACCAAAAATTTTTAGAGATAAAATTTCCCAATATAGCATTTATTAATTAATAAAAACAATAAATTATCCTACATCCTAAACCTTAATAATCTCACCTTCTAAACTATTAATTCTAAATATTAGTTCCTAAACTCTAAGTTCAAATATATAAGTACATTTACTTTTTTTTGTAAGTGTTATTTTGAAAATTTTCTTTTGTATGCTATTTTTGAACAAAAACTTAATTTGGTGCTATTTTTCAAAAAGAAAAACACAAATACTTACCACCCAATTCTTCAGACAAGATTTACTGATTTTGTCACTCTCAGAAGCTTCTTCAAAGAGATTCATAGCTCTTTCAGACTCATCTTCAGTAAGAAAACGCATGAAGTCTTCAATATATATGTACCTATTAACCCGAAAAAATCCTGTTTCAAGTCTTGAGCTTAACTCAAAGTTGTAACTCATAAGGTCATGAAATGTTATATACCTGGAACCAGGCATAGCAACATTCTGAAAAATCTTTCTAGCTGCATTTTTTGCTTCATTCTCACTTTGTATCTGTGTGGCTTTGTCATCTTTGTGAGTCGAGGTGTCTTGTATCTGTTCATCCAAAGTAGAAAGTGCTCCCTTTCTTATTACATTCATCAGTCTCTTCATTTTCCAAGCCGACACGTTCTTAGTGTTCATTCTCTGCAAATGATCTATCCTTATCCCTTCGTCCTCTCCTTTCTTGGAACCACTCCTGGAAAGTACTTGACTCTTACCGATCATGGTCGGACTCTTCTGCAGCCTTCCACTTCCAATGGTCACTTTTGGACCCTCCGGAGGAGATAGCTTAGCTCCAGCCATCTCCTCTTCTACATGAATCATACGAGGAGGTCCAGAGAGTGTCTCAATAACGTACTGAGTAAACAAAGATTCTTGAATCCGATCAAAGTAAGTACTCATATGAAAGGAGGAAGCGAGAACTTTAACAAGTAAGGTCTTTATAAGCCAGATGATAACAGCAACGAGTAAACAGACCAAAACTTTATTCACATACTTAAGCACGTTGCTACCAGTCTCTCTTTGGACTTTCTTGTCGAACAAGAAATGCCACGCGATCAACACAAGCCCTAGCCAGAGACAGTTCTGTACCGCCTTTCTGATCCCATAGACGAAATACAAAACCTTCTTCCTCAGAAGGAAGTTGCTTTCGACGAAGTACACGAGTATCCTCACTATCCAACTCGACACAAGTCTCCCGCATATCAAGACAAGAACCATCACTTCCCATTTCCACAAAGCTAGGTTCCATAGTTCCTTGTGGCGCAAGAAAGGTATCGCTAGGAGGCTACAAATCAAACCGGCTATGATCAGAATCAGAAAGATCCACTCCATGATAACCCAAAGAGAGAGCTTATCCTTCTGGTAACCTTCAGGAAAATCCTCCTCGGAGAACGGATCCTCCTCTTCTTCCAAATCCGGGTTTGGATTTCCTGGTTTAGCGGTTTTCCCGCTAAACCCGGGTTTCAAATTCCCGGATTTCAAATGACCCGACTTTGGAGTCCGGCGGCCCGAATGCATATCCGGGTAACCCGGAGTCGGAGGATCCATCAATCTTGATCTAGTCTTGGTCTTCATCAAAGTCTTGTTCGTTCTATTCGAGCTGCACTTCACAACCTCTGTTTCATCAACTCTGTCTTCTTCTTCGCTACTTTCACTACTATCTTTAACAGACGGAGATAACGTGACTCTGTTATGTCTCCGTCTAACCGCGTCAATAGTTTCGTTACCGTGACCCATCGTCGCCGTGACTTGCGACGGAGAAACCGTGTGGCTTTGAAGCTCGGGCATGTTGGGTTCCATGTCGAGTGTGATCTCATCTCCTGAAGCTTTCTGTTTGTTGAGAAACTGGTATATGAGCTTTGACGGTGGATCTACTGGCTCGTTTCTCCGCGGCGTGAAGTCAAAACCTCCTCCGTCGTCGTAGTCGTCGTCGTCTAAGTCATCATCACCACGGGGCGTATAACCGCTCTTCTGAACTTTCTGGTCACCACCGTGCAAGAAGTTATAGCTTGACTCTCTCGAAAACTTTCCTCCATCGCCTTTGTTGATTAACTGATCATTCTCTTCATCGTCGATCTTGACAATGAAGTCATGCCGATCATTCTTCGGATCAACGGCCATGATCATTCAACATGTAAATGATCGATCGATGTTTTGAATCCCTTTTAATTAGGTTTATGATATAATGTTGGAAACATGTGAAGTGTTAGAGCATCTCCATTAGCGATATATGGAGGGCACGAATTCCAAGACCCAAAAAATAATTTTTTAATTTTTTTTTTTTTTCGTTTGATTTTTTTTTTTTAAAAAAAAAATAAAAAAAAAAATAAAGTCGAACCAATCGCGGGCCGCCACGTAGCGTGGGGCCCGCGGAACAGTTAAGAAACAGGTTCAGCGGGAAGGAGTTTTGTGAGACAAGTTTATATTTTCTGTGGGCCCCATAATTATTTTAATATTTTCTTTTTGTGGGAAAGCGTGAGAGTTTTTGATTAAAACTCTCAATGGAGTTGCTCTTATGATCTTGTTGGTGCTTATTGGCAATGAATAAACGTATATGAGTGAAATATATTAATATTTTATTTATTTGTACAATTATGGAGTAATGCAGCAGATGATAATTATGATTAATTTTTTTAGTTTACGCATCTGAACCATTTTAAAACATTTTATCTACCAATACATAGACTCGTGTCTTCATCCTGCTAATGAAAGTGAAAGAAAATAAGTAAAAAAATGAAAGTCAACAGTTATATACAACTTTAAAACATACAATATCCAAGAAAAATGGAGGCCATGTTCAACTGTTCAGACACGAAGCAGATGTTGATAGATTATATGGGCCAGACGTGGTTGGCTTAGGTTTGGTCTGCTTAATACTAACCGGAAAACGATACAGAAAATGACACGTTGTTGATGAAAACGGCACGATGATTAGAATACAAATTGCAGCAAGCTACCGGTGAACCGGCATTGTTCATCCACATTGGCTACGGAAAGAATTTGTTTTTGTTATCTTAACTAGTTCTATATATTTAAAATATAACACTAAATTACTACTGGCCAGAAAAGGAATGTCAAGCTGGTATTGTTATTAATGTTATTTTTATCTTTTGAATTATATTTTCATGATCAGAAGAAAATAGTTTGATACATGTGAATCAAACAAATAGAAAGGAAAGCTGTTTCTGCATGTGTTTCAAAGGCTTCCAAAAATCTAAAGTTCATAGTTCGACTGTTCATCCATTCGTACGCTGCGTCAGTAGAAATACTTAAAAAAAACGTAAATTGCAGACTCAAAATTAGGAAAAAATATTGAAAAAACATGAGGTTCGAACTAATATTTATATTCAAAGAAACTAAATAAGACTAACGTATATTTTCCTAAAAACAAATAGAATCTGATTTTATATGTTATGGTTAATTAACGATAAGTGTGTTAAAAAAATAAAAGTCAACAGTTATATACAACTTTAAAACATACAATACCCAAGAAAAATGGAGGCCATGTTCAACTGTTCAGACACGAAGCAGATGTTGATAGATTATATGAGCCAGACGTGGTTGGCTTAGGTTTGGTCTGCTTAATACTAACCAGAAAACGATACAGAAAATGACACGTTGTTGATGAAAACGGCACGATGATTAGAATACAAATTGCAGCAAGCTACCGGTGAACCGGCATTGTTCATCCACATTGGCTACGGAAAGCATTTGTTTTTGTTATCTTGTAGTTCTATATATTTAAAATATAACACTAAATTACTACTGGCCAGAAAAGGAATGTCAAGCTGGTATTGTTATTAATGTTATTTTTATCCTTCGAATTGTATTTTCATGATCAGAAGAAAATAGTTTGATACATGTGAATCAAACAAATAGAAAGGAAAGCCGTTTCTGCATGTGTTTCAAAGACTTCCAAAAATTTAAAGTTTATAGATTGATTGTTCGTTCATTCGTACACTGCGTCAGTAGAAATACTAAAAAAAAGATGTAAAATCGTCATGAACATCCCTCTTTTAGGAAGGTCAAAAATAAAAATAGAGAAAAGTGAGAGAAACTATTTTTTTTCTCTCTGTTCTCTCTTCCCAAGCACTCTTTTCTTCGGCGGTTTTCTTTCTCATCTCTTCTCTGGTGGTCGGCGGAGGATGTTTATCTGTCGGTCCGTCATCCCTAATATCTCTCTTATCCAATTTCTCTCTTTGTCCTGTAAAAGGCCCCTCTCTTCCTCTTTGCTCTTCTTGCTCTGGTTCTCGTTGGATTGTGGCCAAATCCGGTAACAAAATGATGTTTGGGTGCGTTCCCAGCATCTCTGGAGAGAGGGCAAGGCCGTGATAGTCCGTTTGCTTGCAAGAGGCGCCGTCGATTTGGTAGATTTAGGGTTTATCTTAGGGTGGTTCTGGGTCAGATCTGCCATGGGATGTGTCGGAATGAAGTGTGTCGCTGCCTCTTCTCCTCCGGCCTTCCGCCTCCTCTGCTTTCCCGTTTCCTACTTCGGCCGCAAATTTAGAGCTTCCCCATCTTATTCCCATGGTCTGAGACGAAACGGCGAGAGTGGGAAGCTCGCTGGGGACCTCTCCCTTAGCCCAAGTGACAACAACCATGGCTTCTATGGCGATATGTTTGACTCCCCTTTCATGCTACCGACGTCATCTGCTAGGGTTTAAGGACAACCCGATGTGGAGACTCACTTGCTCTTAGGTAGAGTTCTCTATCACCTTGTGGGATTCATGCTTTCAAGGAGAGTTATGCCTCCTGTTGTGCTTCATGCCCTTGTTCAAAGCTCCGACAAGTTTGACTTTATGCTCTTTCGCGGTTCTGCTGTATCTTGTGTGTCGCGTGGGCGGTTTTTGGAGCATGCTATATCGCTTACGCTTGACCGTAACTCGAGCTTCTGTGTGCGCAGTGTTGCTACGGTGGAGCTTTTGTCAACCAGTCGAGATAGTTTGGTTGGTTGGTCGAGGTCCTCCTCCAGCAAAGCTCTGGGACGTATGCCAGGCGCTTTCGTCGATGCCTGTTCGGAGCCACTTCGGTGAGTTCTTGACTGATTTTCTAGGTTATTTTCTTGTTTCGCCAGGAAGCACCTTGAATAAGGGATTACATTGTTGCTTCACTTGATCTTACAACCTATTAATTTCAAGTCTTCTTTGTTTGAGGCTTGGAATTAATCCTTATGTATCCTAGTGGTTTTTAACTTTTTTTGCGGTCACTAGGATCAAACTAGCTGCTCAGCAGATTGTGGTTCAATTAAGTTTATAACCAAACTTTCATTTTCATCAATGATATTTACCATTTAGCAATAAAAAACACTTAAATTGCAGACTAAGAATTAGGAATAATATTGAAAGAAAAAATACGAGGTTCAAACTAATATTTATATTCAAAGAAACTAAAAAAGACCAACGTATATTTCCCTAAAAACAAATAGAATTTGATTTTATATGTTATGGTTAAGTAATGATAAGTGTGTTAATATTTTTTGTATATTAATTTCCTGTAAATTAGAGTTAATTATATATGTTATATTTAACTATATAAAAAATAAATTTGGTTTTATTTGAAAGTAAAAATATTTCCATTTGTAATATAGGATCAATACTAGTATTTTATAAAGCTACATGGGCGAAGTGTTTACATATCAGATTTCGAATTTGACATAGCATTATTAGAATTTAGTTATAGGGTTTTGTTTTAACAAACTAAATTTTATATTCGCATTACGTAACAATTTAATTTTTGTAGTAATTTTAAATGATAAATATAATTTACTTATACAATTTTTTTTATGAATGTATATAAAATATATGTTAATTTATTTAGATCTTGATTGGCAAAGCAGATGATAAAGCTATAGTAGTATGCTGCATATACTATATGCTTTTGCTAAATTGTTTAATAATTGATTGGTAGAACAGTATAAACATGCTATTTAAAATTATTATAAAAGTTAGTATATAATATATAACATATTTATAATGAATATATTTCTAATGTGTGTGTGTATATATATATATATATATATAATTAATTTATTTTATTTACTAATTTCAAAATTATTTAAATCGAAAAATAAATTTTACAATTAAAATGTCTATTTTAAAATAATATTTTACATTTAAAATACAATTTAATTAATATTATTAAATTATTTAATTAAATTGTATTTTAAATGTGAAATATTATTTTTCAAAAAAGTATTTATATTTTAAATCTATTTTAGAAATCAAAATTTCATTTCTGGGGTATAAAAATAATTTTATGATATTATTAAATAAAATAAATGAACTAATTATATATTTTCTTAAATTTATAAATTATAAATATAAATGCTCCTCCAAAAACTTCATATAAAAACATTTGCGAGAGAGCATTAACATTTAATAAATGTTTTTTTAAATGCTCTAAAAACTTCGTAATGGTAATGCTAATGCTAATGCTAATGCTAATATTCTTTTTTTTTCCGTCAAAGTTGTATTAAAAGCCCAAAGGCCCAAACTCTATTACAACTCTAAAACCCGAAAGCCCAAGGTGGTTCTAAGGCCCAAACAACTCAGACCCACCCCCGACCGACACAATCGAGGCGAGTCTTCCACGCGTTTCGATCTCCCGCATCGCGGAGACACGCATCACGTCCTCGCCCGATCAACACCACTACGCCTCATCGTTAAACCGCCGCGCCGGAACCTCTTGTTCTACGGCGCACGCCTGATCTTCTTCTCTGAAAACGCCAGAGGCCGTAGCTACAATCAACTTGCTTCGTCTGAACTTTCGCGGAGAGCTTCATCGAGGATCTCTCGAGATCTCAAACCACCCAAAGCCATCGAACATCCCAAACAACACAGATCTATAAACCGAAAAGAAAATAAACAAACCATAATACAAACCGCCGTTAACTAAGACGGACTAAACGACTCGAAACGCTAGAGACAGCCGTTATTCTTTCAACGGAAAAGAACCACGCTGGAGACAGGAGCCGAACGCCCACCACTTGAAAGATGCGGTGCCGGAAGCAAAAACCGAACGTCCACCGCGAGAATAGAGCGACGCCGGAGACTTACGAAAGCTTACGGAGACTGGAGATCGATCTGGCTGTGAAAGCCCGCGCCGTCGGCCAGATTTACAGATCTCTATCTCTTTCTCTCTCTATCGCTTTTTGCTAATGCTGATATTCTACCTAGTCTTGTTCTGTTTTGTTTGTTTAAAAAGAAAAGACGGAACCCTCTGTCTAGTTCAGAAGCTTCCTGGATATTTATGAACAAAGCGGTACTAATTCAGAAGAGACAAAAAGACAAAAGCTCCCCTGAAAACACAAAAGTCTATCATCTCAAAACTCATCGACTTGTGTGCTTCCGCTCTTTACTTCCCTTTGAAGTTCCCTGTCGCTTTACTCCCATACCATGGCATCCTCAAAATCCAATTTTCCTTCCACACCACAATAAAACTTTAAATAAAAGCCCCAATCTTTTTTTTTTTGTGGGTCTCCCCTCTCAAACCCTAATTTCAACTCTCCATCTCACACTGCCAAAACCTTTTCACACCCTCCTCTGTCCTAAAGTTTCATCCTTTCGAAGAAGACGACAATGTCTGTGGAAAGATCTTTCGAAGCGTGGGAAGAGGTTCAACGACACGGGCGAGACTTAGCCGACCGTCTTGCTCAGGGCTTCACGGGTTTGATTCAAATCAACCCTCCTTCCTTTCCGTGGCCTAGCCACCAGAAACTGAAGCTCTTCGACCACCTCGAGTTCTCTGCTCACCAGTTCTCGAACCAACAACCCATCAACGGCGGCGTCGAGGCTATCCTCGGTATCGGGAGCAAGATCGGTCAAGCTGGTGTCGATTTCGGCTCCGGGCTGAACGTGTTGGTTCATCAGTTCTTCAGGAGGTTGCCTATACCGTTCAGACACGACGAGAGCGGTTCTGTTTCTTATGTAGGCACAAAAGATGAGTCTAGGCTTTCTAAGACAAATGCTGTCTCCTCTGTTGCTGCTATGTCTGAGGAGAGAGTAACAGAGTTTGATTTGAGTACTGCTGGATTACTTAGGAGACCAAAGGTACTTCCTTATGATGATAGTGATGTGTTAGAGATTTGAGTATGAACATATGATTATAGTTTCTGCTCTGTTAATTGTAGGGAACGGTTGAGTTTTCGACAAGTTATGAGAGTAGAACAAGTGGTATGGAACATTCGTTAGCAGCCAGGGGAGATCTTTGGAGAGTAGAAGCTTCTTCTTCATCAAGTTCAGCTGCTAGAGATTACAGTTCCTCTCTCTTTCTTCTCCAGCTCGGACCGCTGCTGTTTCTGCGCGATTCGACTCTTCTTTTACCAGTTCATTTATCAAAGCAACACTTGCTTTGGTATGGTTATGATAGAAAGGTATTTTGCTTAAAGTTCAAAATCTCACTAGTGATACTTGATGTGATTGATTGAGTTGCTTTGTGTAATACCCTCTTTTTCAGAAAGGTATGCATTCGCTTTGTCCAGCGTTGTGGTCAAAGCATAGAAGATGGCTTATGATGTCAATGATCTGCCTCAATCCTGTAGCTTGCGTGAGTGTCTTCACTCTTCAAAAAATCTTCATTATATTTCTGAAATAGTGATACTAACTCTCCGCTACTTGAAACAGTCATTTGTAGATTTGCAGTTCCCAAATGGGCAGTTAACGTATGTCTCTGGTGAGGGATTAACAACAAGTGTCTTTGTTCCTTTGTGTGGAGGTCTTCTTCAAGCGCAAGGTCAATATCCAGGAGATATGAGGTTTAGTTTCTCTTGCAAGGTTAGGTTTAATAACACACTATTGATCAAAGTATAGTCACAGTTTCACATCTTCAATATCTTGGGTGAAGCAGACTAAACAAGGAACAAGAATAACACCAATGGTGAACTGGCCTGACAAATCGTATGGAGTTGGTGTTTCTCAAGCCTTGGCTTGGCGTAAGTCTGGTCTCATGATGAAACCAGCAATTCAACTTAGGTAATAACAAAACTGGTATCTCTCTGTCTCTCTTTTTTTACAATCCTAACATCACAATTTTGCTATTGAAACACAGTGTGTGCTCTACATATGGTGGAAGCAATCCCGGGACGAAAACCGAACTTATTCACTCGTTGAATGATAACATCAACATGATTTGTGGCTGTGCAATGACGGCTCATCCTTCAGCGTTTGCATCTGTCTCTGTAAGCCAATCTTCTTGTTGTTATTTTAACTCTTTTTGTTTCTGTTATGTTTATTGACTCTGGTTTTGGTTTGTTTTTATTGCAGTTTGGTCGGTCAAAGTGGAATGGGAACATTGGTCGGACCGGAATAGTTGTTAGAGTTGATACTCCTATTGCAAGCGTTGCTCAGCCTTCTTTCTCAATCCAGCTTAACAATGCTTTTGAGTTCTGAAGTAAACTTGTTAAAAGAATGTTTTGGCTTCTACGGTACTAAAGTTGTAAATAGTAAAAATTAGAACTCAGTAATCCAAAAGAAATTCTCTGGTGGCAGGTGAATGTTGAAGTTGTAAATTGAACCACAAAAGAAACTTGATATGATATTTTGTGTTATCTATTCTCTGCACACATACTTCAGTGTGAGTTCTTGTCAAAAGTATTAGACTTCAACCAAAAAGATTAGCAAGAGAGTTTTGACTTGCATAGTTTTTAGCTTACTCATCGAACATATATGTAAATCCGAGTTAAGTCCAATTTGTCTCCCCTGTTTACTTCTGTTTTTCTTTTGTTTCCTCTGTTTTATTCTGAACTAGGGCCGGCCCGCCCTACGGGCGGGATGTGTTATATTTATATTTTTCATTACGAAAATATGATTGTTAATATGTAAATCCAATGGTAGGGGTTACTTTGGAATTTGATGTTGTAGTTGGTTTGTTTGTGTAAAGTTAGATCGATATGGATGGACAATTGAAAATGAAAATCATGTTCTTTGAATTATTTTGAGTTTTTGTAGCTCGACTCTACTGTAGTTGTCTGCTGTATATAATATAGTGCGATTTTGGTTGAGAAAGTGCATTAGTGGAAATAACATGAGTTTTATAGGTTGGGTATCGCTGTGGACCTCTGATTTATATGATTAACTCTGGTAATAGTATTTCTTTGTGAGGGCTAGTGCGATTCTTATTGTTTCAGCAAACATATTAGCTAATATAAATTGTTTTCTACATAGTTTTAAGATCACCTAATAGAAATATTGGTGATTTTACGTTGTTTTAGCAAAAATAGTGGCATAGACTGTGATGAAGTCACAACAGATCACTCTGGAAATTTAAAGTGTATACGCATATATGATACAAATCGGAAGTGGAATCACCCATAACATTTGGAACGTTTGTGTTATCAGTATCAGAGCCCAATTCTGTTTCAGCGGTGGATCTCAAATCAGTGGAGCCGGTTTTATGGGTTTTCACAGGGTTCACAGCCGTCTTTTTCACCATCACGCGAGCAGTTCTCACATATCAAACAACACTAAAAGGGAAGATTTTTCTGCAATGTGTATGATGAGAAAAACAACAATGATTGTTGATGTTTATTAACTAACTGTTACAGAGTTATCATCTGAAAATGAGAAGTCATATTTAATTACCTTTTTAGAATACCAAGCATAATATGTCCGGCCCTATTAACAACAATAAATCTGTCTCACACACGTAAAAACGATTATATTGTATTCTATAAATTCCTTATTAAGATTTTTTTGTACCCTCCTTTCATTTAATTCAAAAAAAAGAATCTCGCTTAGATAATTACTCAAACAATATTATAAAGTAGTATAACTAATAAACATTTTAAATTTATACTTATTCAACACTTGAAAATTAGCTATGGAATTAGTTTTATGTATATTCCTAACGACAAAGCCTCATGCTCCTAGGAAAAAGTGTAACCGGAGTTTCCCCGATCCTTATTCAACTTGTGTCAATCAGGGCACAATAGCTGATCGGTTAGACTACAATATCCAAACTGATTCTACATTGGTAGAGGAAGGCCATAAGCAACTACAAAAGGTTTGATTCTTAACCAAAAACTACATAAGTTATTTTATTGTGAGGTCTTAGAGAACTAACAGAGAGACATGTTTCTTTTATAGGCGGAGAGAACACAAAGAGAAAAAGCAATGGTGAAATGTGCGAGGATACTCCTTATACTTTGCTTCCTAATGATTGTCCTTTTAATTCTCAAGATTGTATTGTTTTAGTCACATCACTTACGTATCATTTTTCTAAAGGATCAGCTGTCAGCTGCCCTTTTGTTATAAACAAACGTTAACCATGTCTTTTTCTTGTTGAGTTATCATTTTCCAAGCGTATGTAGAGTTTCAAAAAAAAAAAAAAACAAATAGCAGTTTCTTTTTGTTTTTGTTGTCTTGAAAATTTGGAACTGATGGTAACACTGGAAAGGAAAAAACAGTTTCATCCATGTATAATGGAGTCACATTGATAAAATATTAGATGAACGCAGCAGAGAAAATATAAGCTTTCATTGATATTGATAAAAAGTTGAGTACAGATGAGAGAAACGTTTTATGGAGTCTCTCCCTTTACCTGCGTGCTGCTGTTTTTACGGAGCTTTCATTGATATTTTACCCTGATACACTATCCCAATCCAGACATTGAGAAGCATTTAGATTAATGTGCATTGCATAGATAGTATCAGGTGTCAAACAAAAGAGACCTTGCATGTGTAGCATCATGTCCTTTCTAAGATCCATCAAGATGAAGTGCCTTTTCTTGTATCATTCTCAGTCTCGCAGCTTCTCTGATCTCTCCCGGGTCTCTTCTTCTTATTCTTCTATGTGATCCCTCTTTGTCTCAGTTGACTCCCTCTTTAAAACTGTTCCTATTTCTATTTCTCCCTCTCACTGATATCTAATGTCTCTCATTGTTTCTGTTTTTCATACTCTGATTCCAATTCTGTTTCTTTCCTAACTCAGGCTCTTTCACAGCCATCTCATCGTCCAGAGCCTAAGCTTTATCATCCTCCTGAGTCATGAACTGACCATAGCAAAAAAAGTGAGCAACAGAAAATAAGTTCAAGACAACAGAGATGTGTAAAGCATCTAACCGGTGAAACTACTCCGATGGTGAAAATTTACGAACATGAAAAACGTACACAACAATCATCGAAATCTGGAAAATGTCTGGTGAAATAACTGTAACAGAAACTAAAAAAAAAATTGACGATTATAAAGGATTCATGACGGCGAAGATGTGTAAAAAATTAACCGGTGAAACTAATCTGACTATGAACAAAAGGGGGAGTTAAATTGATAACCTGAGAGGAAGACTGAAACGTTAGCCATAGAACACCATTTTTACTGGGTTATTTAGAACGAATGAGAGGATGATTCTCAAAGGTGTAAAGCAACCTTTTTATAGCCGAATTCCATCGCCTTGCATAACAAAACTCGCATTAAATAGATCATGGATCATTAATGGAAGGTTAAAGTGGATATCTCGGTTACTTGTACCGTTCCAGACTGTAAGAAAAAAGATGAGAGATCATTTTCAAAACCCTAATCGCCATTAGAGCTGGAGACGGAAAGAGAAGAACACGTGATAAAGGAACGGTGCGTTTCATCAAGGAAAAGCTAGTGGGCTAGACAGAGAGGTGACACGGCCCAACAAAGGTAAAAATCCATACGAATGAAGGAAAGCAATAAATGAAACGGTGCATTTAGCACACAGCGGACACGTGTTGAGACGATATACACTGAATTTTTGACCTGGACGCTGATGTGTCAGCAGGAGAGAACCAACTCTCTTTTATAGTAATAGATTTCATGTTTTATTTACGGAAAGTATTTAATTATAATATCTCTTCTGTGATAACTGTTTTATAATATCTCTTCTGTTTAATTATAATATCACTTCTGTTTTATTCTGAATTTCATGTTTTATTTCCGGAAAGTATTTAGTTATAAAGTCCAATTTGTTACCCCTGTTTACTTCTGTTTCCTCTGTTTTATTCTGAATTTCATGTTTTATTTACGGAAAGTATTTAATTATAATATCTCTTCTGTGATAACTGGTTCTAAATTAGAAGTTTATATCATTTCTATATGGGCATGTAATGATTTACTTTTTTTTTATAAAACAATTGTGGGTAAGTTGTGACACATTTCAAATCTAGTTTTATATTTTAGTGGTTGTGACACACACACACACGTACAACACTATGAAAACAATTATTTTTACATTTTAAGAAAATAATTTTAAATGATGAACGAATTCGATATTTCTTTCTTTGCCAACTTTTTAATTTGTTCTATAAAGATTTTCTATTTCATCACAATTTAATTATTAAAAATATGCTTATATAGTAAAATAATCTCCATCTAATGTTGATTTTGTTACTTATCCTTTATATATTTCACATATAGCGATCTTGACAAAATAAGATCTTATTAACATTTAATAATATCTACACATCTTTAAAAAAATTAATTATACAATGTAAAGACAGTAAAAATAGCAAATATTTTCCTAAGTATCATTATTAGTTTTTTTTTTTTTTTTTTTGAAGAACAGGCTTTCATATTAAAATGCAGAAGAAAATAAAAACCATACAGGCCCTGACCAGTGTAATATCATTATTAGTTACTCTTTTACTTTTTGGACAACTCATTGCTAGTTACTCGTTTAGGTCAATAATCATTATGTTTCTTAAATATGTTACTCTCCTCAGATATTGATACTTATTGCATGCTACTTTCTAGATATGAATATTTGATTTAGTTTATTTCCTCGCTTCATTTCTGATTACTCTTTCCGTTTCTAATTCTCTGGTTGTGCATCATCTGCGCCACCCTAGAAGGCAGTGTATACTTATATATATATATATATATATATATATATATATATATATATATATATATATTCTCTTTTTCATTTGCATTTTTCTACAGTTATATGATCTATGTGTATGAATTATTTGTAGTGGAGGCTTATAAAGCTATACTTAACCAATGCTTAACCTTACATTATGTATTCAATTCTTGCCATGTACTTAACTGTGCAAATAGGTTTCAATTCACTACCTACAAGCGGTATGAATGCTGCTGTCCACGGAGCTGCAGTGACGGTGTACATAATTATGATAGTTGTCATATTTCTTTTAATTTATACTAGATCTTGACCCGTGCGACCGCACAGGTATTAATTTTCACTTTTAGTTTTTATTTATTTATACCAAATAGTATATTTATAATATTTAATCGTTTTATATTGATTAAGTTAGGGATGGATATTTGGGTATCCACTCGAATTCGGTTAAAATCTATTCGGGTTTGAGATTTTCGAGTTTAAAAATTCTAGCTTTATTCGTGTATTTATAAATTTTAGTTCCGCTTTGATTCAGATCTTTGCGGGTTTGATAACCCGTTTAAACTATTTTTAAATTTCAAAATTTTTATATCTTTAAATAACCGTAAATCTAAAAATAAAAATAATATAACATGTAAATTTGAGTAATGTAAGCCAAACTACCTAAATTTAAAATTTAAAATATGTTTAACTTGAATATTTGGATGGAGAATAAATATATATTTTAAGTATTTTTGGTGTTTTAATAATTGTTTATCTACTTTAGATGTTTACTTTTGACTATTTTTTATATTTCAAATATTTTAAACAACTTTAAAATAGCTTATATCTTGGATATCAACTCTAAAATAGCTAAAATACTGAAGTATATAAATATGAATTAAATACATTCGAATATCCGAAATATTTCGTTCGGATCAGGTTTAGTTATGGTTCTCTAGATACCAAAATGGTAAATCCGTTTGGATATTATCTAGTTTCGGTTTAAATTTGGTAATATTTTTTTCGTTCAGATTCGTTTAAATGAAAAATTGATATTATAATTTCTATGAATTGTTTGTCCAATAAAAATGTAATTTTTTAATTTGACATTAATCTAGTGGAAAAGTTAATGAAGTATATTTAATTCAAATTTAATTTTGGAAAACACATTAATCTAAGTGAAAAAGATAAATTATTAAAATAGGAAGTATTATTTAATTCTGTATTTAATTTTGGAAAATACATTAACTAAAGTGAAAAATACAAGCATAAAAATAGGAAGCTTAATTAATAATACAGTGGCATGAAGTGTAAATAAAAGTAAAAATTAAAGGGTATTTTTAAATGGGTACTTCTCTTTTAATAAGATAGATTGTCTGCCAAAGACGTAGCTTGAGATCCAAGACTCACATGGAAAGAGGTACTCACAAGTCAACAAAGACTACTAGCTACTATATAAATTATGGTTAAGAGTTTTAATTTGTCTTTTCTCTCAGATTTCAAGAGTTTAGATCCTATGATTAACTCTTTCTCGTTGAGGCAAATCAAAGCAGCTACAAACAACTTTGATACTGCAAACAGGATTGGAGAAGGTGGTTTTGGTCCTGTACACAAGGTAAAGAACCAAAAGAAAGAGTACAACAACTAAATGGATAAGACATGAAGAAGTTTTGTTTACATTATGAGTACAGGGAAAGTTGCCTGATGGGACAATAATCGCGGTGAAACAGCTTTCTACGGGATCAAAACAAGGGAACCGCGAGTTCTTGAATGAGATTGGAATGATCTCAGCTCTGCATCACCCAAATCTAGTCAAACTATATGGATGTTGTGTTGAAGGAGACCAGCTTTTGCTAGTCTATGAGTATGTGGAAAACAACTGCCTTGCTAGAGCATTGTTTGGTGAGATCCAAACACTACTAGCTCCTAAGAAAACAACGTTCAGAAAAAAATCCATATAGATTAATATTCACAACCATTTTTGTTTTGTTTTTAAGGTCCTCAAGAAACTCAGCTGAGATTGGATTGGCCAACAAGGAGGAAGATCTGCATCGGTGTAGCGAGAGGACTAGCGTATCTCCACGAGGAATCAAGGATAAAGATTGTGCACAGAGACATCAAAGCCACTAATGTATTGTTAGACAAAGAAATGAACTCCAAGATATCAGACTTTGGTCTTGCCAAGCTTAATGAAGATGACAACACTCACATTAGCACTAGAGTTGCTGGAACATTGTAAGTCAAATCAGTGATAACCAAAGTTATATCACAATCTGATTATAACACGGCACAATCATTTATGCAGTGGTTACATGGCTCCAGAGTACGCCATGAGAGGCCATTTGACAGATAAAGTTGATGTGTACAGCTTTGGTATTGTAGCTCTAGAGATTGTTCATGGAAGAAGCAATAAGATAAACCAATCTCCATCCAATTACAACACTCCCTACGTTATTGACTGGGTAACAATCTTGAGGGAGCAGAACAACCTGTTGGAGCTGGTGGATCCGAGGCTAGGATCAGATTACAACAGAGAAGAAGCAATGACCATGCTTCAAGTGGTGATACTGTGTACAAGTCCTGATCCGAGTGATAGACCATTGATGTCAGAAGTGGTAAAGATGCTGGAAGGTGAGAAGATGGTGGAGCTGGAGAAGCTTGAAGAAGCTTCAGTTTATAGAGAGACAAAGAGACTTGAGAATATGAACACTATGAAGAAGTATTACGAAATGATAGGGAGCGAGACTAGCATGACCATAACCATGACCATTACTGACCAAACTACCTCGTCAAAGCATTAATGTAAACATATAACAGTTGTCTTTAGAATTACAGTAACATTCTGAGCTCTTTAGGTAAAGGTCAGAGAGAGAACAGTGGGAACCTTTTTTTCAAAGTGTTAAATAGACAAAAGCAGAGGATCCTAATGTAACTACTTACACACAAGATTTACATTTTGTTTTGTCTCTTCGAAATGGCATTGATCCTTGATCAATTTTCTTCCACCAAGTTGGTAGGCTCGCTTAGAACATACTTAGGTAACTCATACTTAGCACCTGCAAGGTAGGAAAAGGTACTAGTTAGGAAGAGTATGTAACCAATAGGAACACAAAGAAGAATCAAGAGGCAAGCGAAAAAGATTCAAAGTGTTGACCTCTTTCGTCATAGCAGACAGTGAGATCATTGTTCTGAACAATGACTCCTGCACTGTCCACGATTGCTTGCGCTAGAGATATGTCAGCTTCAGCGGCAGCACGAAGTGCATCCCATATCTCTGAGATCAACCAAAAGCAGAGATATCAAGATCAGAAGCAAACATCCCAAAAAGAAAACACAAAGCATATCATTTTTTTCCCTGACACAAGACTTCTATGGTTTCACTGATTCCTCACTGATTACAACAATTACACAATCTAACTGCAGTTCCTTAGCTCAGTTGAGAATGGTACAAAAGTGAAAACTATCAACCTGATAGGATACATGAGAGGAAGAACAACAAAAGGGTCCTTAGCTCAGTGGTAGAGCAATTGACTGCAGATCAATAGGTCACCGGTTCGAATCCGGTAGGGCCCTTAAAAATATAATTTTTTTACTCCTTTCCAACATATAACTCAACAAGACCTTAATGAATGCCTATTACATAAATCATTTTGTGTACTCATCATTATGTAACAAAAGGGTCCTTAGCTCAGTGGTAGAGCAATTGACTGCAGATCAATAGGCCACCGGTTCGAATCCGGTAGGGCCCTTGTAAATCTATTTTTATATTTCACTCTTTCCCAAATCTAATACCAATTCACAGAAACTAAACATATTGATCATCCTTTTAGCAAAGTCCTTCAATCACAATGCATATGCCAAAAGCTTCTTTATGTGTCACTCATCACTAATCAACAAAAGGGTTCTTAGCTCAGTGGTAGAGCAATTGACTGCAGATCAATAGGCCACCGGTTCGAATCCGGTAGGACCCTTTTAAATCTATTTTTCACTCTTTCCAAAATCTAAGAGGGGGTTAGTGGGAGATGAATTTAGGTAGAGTTAGATTGATTTTAAGAATCAAGAGATTTGTTAAATTTATAAAAAGTATTAATGAGTTTTTCATATTTAAAAAGTCTATGAAACTATTCTACTACAATGATTTTGAGAATCTTGAGTATCTATACAATATTTTGAAAGTTTTGTTTTATGAGTTAGAATGTTATGAATTCAAGTCTCAATAACACAATATTTTGATAGAATTAAGAATCTTTAAAACCCAAACTTTTTGAAGAACAATGGATTTTATATGTCATTGAAAAATCATCAATCCAATAACACTTGATTTTACAAGAATGTTAGAATTCATTAGCCAATAACTATAGACTTTTAAAATTCTAACAATCATTATAAATGTTGCTCCCACTAACACCCCCTAATACTAATTCACAGAAACTAAACCTATTGATCACAATGCTTATGCCACAAGCTTCTTTATGTGTCACTCATCACTAATCAACAAAAGGGTTCTTAGCTCAGTGGTAGAGCAATTGACTGCAGATCAATAGGTCACCGGATTTCGGTAGAGCCCTTTAAAAATTCTGTTTTTTACTTCATCTGCCTCTTAATAACTACTACTACCAACCCTTTTCTACAAACCCCTTCATTTCTTTTGTATAAAAATGAAACCACACCACTCAAAAACACAATATAAAAAGGCAAACTATAGAGAGAAGTATTCAGTTATACCTTTGGTACCACCATAGTGAGGAGCAGTGTCCCAAAACTCTTCTCTCAGTTTCATAAGCTCAGCTTTTGTGATCGGTTGAGTATGCTTCCACGGTTTTGGCTTCCTAATTTTCTTCACTGGCCCTGTTAAATACACAACCAGTAAGATATCCATCTGCAGCCATATAGAACTCCTAAAAACAAAGACAATCTCCATATGCCCTCATCATACTTTTGCTTAATTAAGGAATAAAAAGTAAATCAATTCAGAGAAACTAGCCCCATCATAATGAGGGGATGGATGATACTATTAAGTTAAACCTTCCAGATGAAACAGAGTCAACAATATTATATGTGTTCTAAGATCTCTCTCTCGCATTGCCAGGTCATGCAAGCACATATAGCTTTTTCTGATCTAAGAATCTAGGGTTTATGAATCAAGGGTTCATGAATCTATGGTAATGGTTTCTCTTATCGATGGGTGCGAGAAAATTTCACATCTAATAATAGAAAGTCTGCATCTTTATATTCGATAACGAAACATAAAGACGATTGCAATAAGTTAATAAAGATGTCACCTTCTGCTTGAGACTGTGTCGATCCAGCACAACCCATCTCTGTTCTTCCTTCTTCTTTCAATCGTTCAAGTACGGAAACAGAGAGACCACAAATGATGATTCAGACAAAACCCTTCATCGAAGCCAATCAAAGTCGTAAACTTTCCTTTTAAAAATGATAAATTTTCCGAATCTTTAAGATCAAGACCGAGTTGGAGGTGACGATTATGATGAATCTGGGTGGTGGTGTTAATGATTGACATTGTTTTGTTTTTGATAAATAAGAAAAAGGAAAAAGTGATGGTTTTTGGCTTCGCTGTCTTGTCAATTAAAGGGGTCACACACCTTGCAAGGGTTTCTAAATCCAATGCGAGCCACCAATCACTTTTTGCCACCTCATCTTAATTATTCTTTGATAGCGATCATTGGTTATTAACTAAGTTAATCATGTTGACAAAAAAAAAACTAAGTTAATCATATCTCAGTTTCAGAAACACAATAGCTTAATCATCACTTTAAAAAGTTGCTGCTATATTTAATGAAGCAATTTGTTCCTTATTTTGTTAGACTATTCCAAAGAAATTGTGGCTGGAGTTAGATCTTTTCTTTTATCAAAAAGATTTTTTTATGCTGATTATTCGCAGATGGAAGTAGAGAGACTCTATCAACCAAATGGTTCGGTTTTAAATCAAACCGAAACCAAAGCGTTTATTTAATCATATTAATTAAATATATTAATAATATTAATATTTATTAATTATTTAAATTAAATAATTAAATATAATTTTATATTTTTTGAGTAAATAGAAGAGACACTGCTAATAATAAAATGAAATAAAGGAATACAAATTTTATACACTATTACTAAAATTAAAAATAACTATAATATTTATATTAAGTAATAATATAAAATAATTGGATTATATTTTTATATTTTATTATGATGCTTGGTTTTAAGTTTAAATACGAAAATTGTTAATAATATCGAAGGATTATTTATTTTATGTTTTATAAATTATATTTTTGTAACTGAACCAAAAAAAAATTAAAAAGCAATTCAATTGAAATGAGCAAACACAAAAAAAACCGAACAAAACTGAACCGGATACAAACCAAATTAAACTCAATCCAAACCAAACTAAACCAAACATAAACCAAATTAGTTTCAGTTTATTTCAGTTATAGTTTTTAGACCCAAACAAATTAAACCTAACTAAATCCAAACCGAATCCAAATTTAAACCAAAATGTCACTTTTAGATGGAAGAAGTGGCTCAATTTTCGTTAGCAATGGAGCAAGAGTTGTGACTTCAGTCTCTGGACATGACTTCGACCATGTTTGTGATAGGCTTCGATATTTTACCTAATGCCTGAATCCCAACCTGAATTTAATCCATAAAACTCAGATCGAAATCTGAACCGAAATAGTAAAATACTTAAACAGTTATTGAATTAGAAGAAGATATTTGAACCCGAACGAATATCTTAAAATAACCAAATATATGTATACTTACCCTATATTAATGTTTATTTAAAATATATGTCAAGTTTTTGTTTCACACAACAACAAAAGTTGCATCCAAATTCTCAAAACAACCATTAGATTAGTAGTGACTTTCTATTTTCAAAATTTTCTTTCCAAATCTATTAGTTGTTCAAGCTATTAATGTTTTTTAATTCAGTGAAGTGTAAATTAAGTATAAGAAACTTTAGTAATAAAGAATTTGAATTTTTCAAAATCTAAAAATATCTGAATTCAGCCAAAACTAATCGAAACCAAAGTAAAAATATATGAGCCCGATCCAAATAATCGAAAACTAAATTAAAAATATCTGAATCTAATCTGATATATAAAAAATATCCAAACAAAATTTAGATCCTTATAATGAAATCTGAAGTACACAAAAATCTAAAATATCTGATTTTAAGTTGAACAGATATCCGAACGCCGATGCCTAGACTGCGAAGAGAATCAATGAACTAGTTAGGGGATGGTAGCTTTTGACATAACATTACCTATTGTGTAACAAAGCTTTGTTCAAGATTTTAAAAGAGCTTACAGAGCAGTTAATTAAACATTAACAAAATCACAAAAGACCTGAACAAAGTTTGTTGACCTTCTAACAAGACACTGAACTAAGATGAACAAAAAATAACATATCGCAAGAAAGCTATATATAGTCTTCTTGGTTGAATATAACCTGCATATTTGTCAATTTAGACTAATGAAAAGAGGATGATTTCTATCAGATTTGGTTATACAATAACATACTTAGGAGTTAGTTGTGTTTACTATCTTTATAGTTAACAAAAGGGTTTGAAAAGCTGGATCTAAGAAGATAGAAAGATCACTTTTTGATGTCTCAAACACCTTATACATGATTTCTTGACACAAAATTATACACAAAACCTACATAGCAATGGCTCAAACTAGTCCTTGCAGACATCATCCGTATAACAGGTTACATACATGCGCCTTCACTTGAGTTACTTCCTTTGCTGTAATCACCAAAGCAGAGTCTCTCTCTTGAGCATAAAATTCATGAAAACAAGCCCAGATTTTAAAAGAGCTTATAGATCATCTATTTAAACATGCCAGCACGCTTAACTTTTGTATAAAAAACCAACATTAAAATCACCCTGAACAGAGTTTGCTATTTAATATGACAACTAGATTTTGACCCGCCCTTCAAAGGGCGGGTATATTTTTGTTTTACATTTTTTTAGAATTTTAATTTCATGTTTGTGTATTCTTTGTAAATCATATTTTTGTTTTCTGTGATCATATTTGTGTAAATATTACTTTTTAAAAAGTTCAGTAAAAGATTTTGATAGTTATATTGAATTTGTGATTTTTCATAACTATAAACACTTCTATCATAGTCATTTCATATATTAATTGTACTTTATTTCTAACAGCTATAAATTTTTATTTTTCTTAATTAACAAAATAATATTATTTTTGATCCACGTTTTCAAAGTGCAAATTTATTTGCCGAAACAAATTAAATTTATTGAATATAAATTTATATTTCTGACTATTTATTTACATTTAAATGTTACAAAGAAAGCATTATATATGTGAATATTATAATAGGTTTAACGTTTTAATAAAAATAATTTTGATGATAAAATATATAATCAGGTTTAAATAAAATCAGAATATTGTGGTATTTATTAGCATTTTGAATTATTCATGCAATTAAATATTCATACTCGAAAAACCAATATAGAATCTATCCCATAAGTCTAGGCCTCGAATCTGATTAAATTGGACCTATATATTAAAATATTAATTTATTATATTTATCCAAATTTTGCTAAATTTAATTTATGATATAGTTTTAGTATATTTTCATATATGATATGAATCCACGGCACCAGTGGTAAATCTAGTGATCTACATTGAATTCAGCTTAGATTTTGAATTAAATTATAAAATTTCTATTTAGAAATCCCATACGATTAAAAATCCATCAAATTTTCATTTAACCGTGATTTTGTAATGGTTGACCCGAAAAATTGAGATAAATTTAATTATCTTTTAATTATTTAATTTCATGATAATTATTATTTATCGGCAAAATCCTAATTTTGTAGATATATTAGTTAAATAAATTTGTATTTCATGAATTGAAATAAAAATCTAATTATTTTTATTTTATATTAACTTTTTCAATGGTAAATAATATTATATTAATTATTTATTTTATTAAAAGGTCAGGGTTAGTAAATATAAAGCATAAACTTAGATTTTAAATATTAGTAGTCATAATAGTAAGAATAAAGGTGGTTATTAATTTGGATTAATTAATGTATTATTGTTGATTAATAACATATATTTTCCGTAACAAAATGTGCATATATTTTCAAAAAAAAGTGCTGAAATTATTATACATATTTAAATCGACATATATCAATAATTTATTTGTACATTTTCATAAATGTTGCAGTTATGGATCCTAGAATATAGGAATTAAAGGAAAATAGTTATAAAATATTTGTTTTTTTTCTAATAAGCCCCCGACTATTATGGAATTAAAAGGTGGTTACAAAATATTTATTTAGATTCAGTTATAGAATATATTTTATTGTGGAAAAAATAATTGTTGGACATAACTCCATATCAATTCGATATGAACTAAGATGAACAAATGATAACACAACGAAAGCTATACATATAGTTTTCTTGGTCGAATATAAACCAAAACGCAGAACCATGAAACTCTTCTCTCCTACCTCCAAGCTTTAGAGTCCTGCGAACTAAAACCGTGATGGAAAGAAGACCTTTTTATCTTCACCTCTTTTGAAGTATAACCATCCCAACAAAGGCGATCGTACGAGTGGCCACACCAATGAGAAGCAATATCATAATACATAGATACCACTCATTAATGTCGTAGCCACTCTTCAGAAGTGCTCCACACCGAGTGAGCATCCATACACCAGAGTACCTGAAACCCAAAGCAAAAAGAAAAAAAAAAAATCAAACCGAGATTTTTGAGGCAGAAAGAAGAGTATGCCGGCCTTACTTTTCCGCATTTCCAATAACAAATGCTTGCAAAGCCCACTTTGGATAACATAAATCAGTTAAGATCTTCATAAATTCACTATCCGTTGGTGTAGTTGCAAAAAGTGTTAAAACTACCGGAAGAAGTACAGCAAACTGCAAA
Source organism: Raphanus sativus (assembly GCF_000801105.2). Taxonomy (NCBI): domain Eukaryota; kingdom Viridiplantae; phylum Streptophyta; class Magnoliopsida; order Brassicales; family Brassicaceae; genus Raphanus; species Raphanus sativus. Next base: position 25,240,739 of record NC_079511.1, on the reverse strand, counting down.
AGGCACCAACATGTTTTTGTCAGCTTAGACCAATAAGACATAGAGGATGGTTCTTCTCTTTGAAGGAGAAACATAAATGAAAACTCACCAGCTGAGCGGAGCCAGGCTGAAAGAAGATAGCCAACGCATAAGCTATACCTGTCACACAATATACCAGGCATACCAAGACGCTATAATGATCCAAAAACGTGGATCTCGGATTAGTGAAGAAGTAGAACATGGAGAGATAAACCAATGGCTTCACAAGTGTGTTGAAACAGTCTATTGTGTCTTTGGCAAGGAAACTAGCCAAGCTGCTCATCCCAGCCGCACTTTCTCTCCAGTAATGTACCTTGTCTAGTGAGAATGATCTTAATGCTGCTATTTTGCACAGAAGAGCTGACATATGAAGATCAAAAGACAAAACAAGAGACCAGTAAGAGACAATACTTGTTAAGAAAACTTGTATTAGAAGAAATCCAACTTACAAACGGCGATAATACTGTAGATATAACCAGGTGCTCCAAAGTTCTCATCACTTCCTTTCTTCAGTAATCCTAAACAAGCTCCAGCTAGCAATAAGATCAAGTAGTCTGTTGCTTGTAATTTAGCTTCTCTCATTCTCTGCTTAGCAATCCTGCAAAATAAATAAAAAACACTTTAGCTCTCTCTTAAGATAGTGTCGTGGAGATTAAGAAAATAAATAAATACCTTCCAAGGAAATATTTGTATTGCAGCCACATAGAAGGGGTTCTTCTGTAGGATAAATCTTTGGTTTTTGAGAAGTTATGTCTTATTTTATCACCACGCAACCTGAAATTACTCGTTACATCTCCCAACAGCTCTCTGACAAATGTCGGTTCTGCACTGTTGTTGTTTTCTTTCCGCATATCTAATGGAACCGAGTAACCTTTGTGAAGCATCCACCTTTGAGGGAGTTCTTTGATGCTAACATCAGAGTTCAGGTTGGTTACAATCCCTTCCAGAACGTCTATGTAGTAGTCAGGAGGGTTGATACGTTCTGGTACAATGATTCCAAGACCCGAGAAGTATTCCTCGACGTTCTCGACTGGTCCATGGTAAACAGTAAGGCCACCTTTCGCTAGAAGTACTAGATCATTGAACGTTTTGAACAAAGTATAACTGCAGTACAGACAGATTATGAACTTAGAGAGCTTCATGACAGTTAAAAAGACATTTCTTCTAAAAATTTATGATTGATTTACCTTGGTTGGTGAACAACCATGCAGATATTGACTCCCTCAAGGGCCTCATGCTTAAGTGCTTTAAGAAGAAGCTGTGATGAGGCACTGTCCAATCCAGAAGTAGGTTCGTCCAAGAACAAGACAGAAGGCTCCATTGCCATTTCCAGACCAACATTCACTCGTTTCCTCTGCCCTCCTGAGATTCCACGCTTCTCCACCGTACCAACTAGTGAGCTTCTCACACCTTGTAGCCCCAAAGAGTCAATGACTCTCTCGACCACAAGCACTTTTTCAGCTTTTGATTGTCCTGCAGGTAATCTGCATCTAGCATGGAACCAGATGTTTTCCTCAACAGTCAAGTTTCCATGGACAATGTCATCTTGCGGCACAAACCCAATAATCTTCTTATATGAGTGGATTGATAGTTGCTTCCCGTTTATAAGTAACAAACCACTCAGATTGCACCCAACGGCTTTACCAGCCAATGCATTAAGAAGACTTGTCTTTCCTGCTCCTGATGGGCCCATCACAGCTGTGATCCGACCCGGTTTCATGGTTCCGGTCACACATCTCAAAAGATTCTTACCATTTGATTTCAAGGTAAGAGTTAAATCTTGGAAAGAAAGCTCCAAGAGGGTCCTCATCTTCATCTCAGAATAAGTAGCCATGTTAACTATTCCTGAAAAGGTAAGGTCGCTATTCTCTAGCTCCATGGCTTTCTCCTTCTCGATCTGATTATACGCATACTTTAAGATTTGGCTCTGTGAATTCTTGATTCTTTGACCTTTACCTCTCTTTCCACTTGGTCCTTTGTTACTTCCGGCAGCTGCATCATCTTCGATCTCAAAGCTAGGTTGCTGCACAGCTGAGGAGGAACTCGCAGGACTTGAAGACGAGTCAACCTCAGAAGAGTACCCACGATCCAACATCCTGTGAGTTTCCCCATCATTTTTGTTTTTTTTACCCGAGAGCGTCTGACTTATCTCAGTTACATGCTTTTTAGCAGCACTTCTAGCAACTTTCCATCTCTGATTAGCTTTAGCTTTCTTGACCGCTGCTTCCCTTGACTTCGCCTGCCTCTTCTCCCTCGTTGTTAGGATTTGATCAGAACAGTTGTATATAATGATTAGAATAATGACCACACCACACTGCACAAACACATTGAAAGCCACTCTCTTCTGTCAAAAATCTTTTGAATGTATTCATCACCGACTAATACTATAACTGAATAAAAAAAATACTTACAATAACCATAATCCCAAATGCATGCAGATTTGCGGAGTTGGCTTTGCAAGAAGTCAACTTAAAGCAAGCTGGAAGACAAATAAGTACATGAAGAGACAAGGCAGATTAAAATAAACTTCATTATGATTATTCTGAGAAACTTACGGTTCTTAGATGTAGACCCCATACGACAGTAGTGCCTGGATCATACATAATAAGAGTATAGTTACTTTAATAGACATAACTTTGAGGATTATTTGTCACAGGAGAATGGAGTTTCAAGGGACAAAGAATGAATTACCCACTATCACAACGTAGTTTAGAAGTTGTCGTTGGACAATAATATCCCGCGGGACAGAATACTTCGTCGCTTCTACTGTGATCGGCCCATACATTTGCACCTCCACAAGTGTGTTCTGGTTTTCCTGGTGGTGGTTGATAAGTATACCTATATAAATTGTAGGATTTCAACATCTTATTCCCACAATAGCATAACATGTCTATTTTTATAAACAGAAAGAAAAAGTAACACTCACGGGTCGCATAAGCCTGATGTCATATTAAGGGTAGCTAAGGGGCAATAAGAACCAAGAGGGCAAGCTTTTCAAAACAGAAGAGAAAATTTAGACCATATGATTACATTGAGAGAAGGATAAAGATATCAACGGATAAAAATAAAAGAGAGTTTTGGATTTGCATACGTATCATACAAGTGAGTCCCTTGGGGCAGAAGAAGCCCTCGCAGCAAGGCATACAGTCGCTTGTTCTTTCTTGAAAGTTTTTAGAGTTTTGCAGATCAGCTTGTTCGGTTGGATGATCCAGGCTGCAGGCCCAGCCAGGCTCACAACCAGAGACCCATGATGTCAAGTTGCAATTCCTATTCGGTTTCATGTTCACCTGTTTATCCCCCGGTTTATCCGCTTTAGAGAGGAGACCATTTATATAGAGCTTCATCTCTGCTTCTGTGCAGATACGGTTAACAGCATCACTTGCTGCAAACACCAAACCAAAAAAAAAGGTCAAAAAAGCTAATAAGTGCATAAAAAGAAAGAAGAGAGCTTTGAGAAGATATGAAACATGTGTCACAAGATAAGTTCCAAGAACTAATAAGAATCAAGATCCCTAGTTCCTATACAATCATCAAATCATCGCTCTTTCCAGCTTCCTATCAACCACCAAGCAATAATAGTAAGCAAGAAGTTGGTTACCATTGGTTTTCTGAATGCAAGAAGACAGGAATTTCAAGTCGGAGAAATCAAAAGCTTTGTTCCAGTCAGCATCCCTGGCAAGAAAAAGGATTATCTCAAGAAAATTGTTAACTGAAACAAATACATTTCACTATATCAAAGAATCAACAATACAAAATTAACCTCTTTATGTAGTAAATATCTTAGTATTCAAACAAAACACTAAAGCTCAAGTATTGTAGAAAACGAGACATTTGATTGCAACAATGAATACTACAAGTATCCAAAATTAGAAACCAAAGCAATGAAAGCTTACAGGTCTTTGACGCAAAACTTTGCTTTAGTAGCGAGCTCTTTATTTAGAGCAGCAGTGCTTTTAATTAGATTACGCTGAACCATCTGTAACACAGCAGGATTGTTGAAGTCCTCAAACTGACCATAACCAACATAACAGACCAACCAAAGAACTAACAACACCAATCTGAGATTAGATCCGTGTTTGAGCCAGTTTCGCCGGTTTACACTCATCTTGAGATTGAATAGCCTTAAAAGACAGACAAATGAGAGAGAGAGAGATTAACTAATTTTGATCTTGGGTTTAGTTAAGAACATTAAAACAATCTTTTATCTAAATTCAAGAACTTGAAAACCCAGAAACACATAAATTGCTTCTTTTATCTTCATTTCAAGTACTTTCTTTAACTTTGTTCTACACAACTCAAAGTCAACAGAGTATAAGAAAGAAACTTACTTAAGGCAATGAAGTTTCATGAAATGAGAGCTGAGGAATCCATGAAAATGCTTGCTTCTTGGAGAAGGTTCTTTATAGAGAATTGTAGCAAGCTATTTCTGAGTTAATCTGCCATCATTGACTCTAGACAAGAAGACCAAGAAGAAGGAAGGTCGTGGGGTTTAGTAATTCATTAGGACAAATGACTTAAGGACATACTACGAGCCTTCCTGCACATTGCACAAGTAATGTTCAAAATCATTTTCTCATTTCATTAGAAAACGAAGTGTGGAAAAAACTAATAAATATTATATATCGTTTAAAAAAAATTAGTTAGATTTTTCAAATATCCTAAAAAATTCCCTCACAAATCCTCAAAATCCTAATCGAAATCATATTAAAATGAAAAAAAAAATATTAGACTAAGTCAATAAAAAAATCTAAATTCCACTAAAATGTTAGTTCAAAAAAAAATCATATTAAAATGAAAAAAAAAATATAAACCGTCAAATTTTAGACTAAGTCAATAAAAAAATCTAAATTCCACAAAAATCTAAAATGAAAATTCCTAAAATTTTATAAAACCGCTAAGTCAATAAAATCCCCCCCCCCCCCCCCCCCCCTTCAGATTGCGATTTGTTGTATATGTTACAATCAACTGGTCCCATAATATTAAATTTTTAGAAGATAGAATAGAATTTTCCTTACAGAACAGACAAACATTTTGTTTGTCTTTTGGACGGTCTATTCGAAATGGCATTGATCCTTAACCAACTTTCTTCCACCAAGTTGGTAGGCTCGCTAAGAACATCCTTAGCACCTGTGGAGTTAGGACAAGTACTAGTTAGCAGTATGTAACAAATAGGAATACATAGAAAAATCACTGAGGGAAGCAAAAAAAAAGAAAAAAAAAAATTTGAACGTTTGACCTCTGGTCATCATAGCAGATAGTAAGATAATTGTTCTGAACAATGACTCCTGCACTGTCCACGATTGCTTCAGCAGCACCGCGAAGTGCATCCCATATCTCTGCGATTACCAAGTGTGAGATCCAAACATGTGGGTATCAAGATCAGAAGCAAACAGCCAAAAAAAAAAAAAAACGCACACACACAAAGCAGATAATTTTTGTTTTTTTTTCCTGAGACAAGACTTGTATGATTTCTCTTATTCCTCACTGATGATACTGACAAAATCTAAACGAAGTTCCGTAGCTCAGTTGAGAATCAATTATACCTTTGGTACCGCCATAGTGAGGAGCAGTGTCCCAAAACTCTTCTCTCAGTTTCATAAGCTCAGCTTTTGTGATCGGTTGAGTATGCTTCCACGGACGGTTTCTTCGGCTTCCTAACTTTCTTCACTGCTGGTCCTGTTAGATATACACAACCAGTTATCTTATCCCTCTGCAAGAGAAATTAATTGGCAGAAACTAGGCCTTTACAGTAATCACATAGTTTCTTTCCACAAAGAGAAAGCCAATCACAATAAGGGATGACTGATTCTACGCCTCCAGATGAATGAAGCCGAGTCAGTCAACAGTGTTATGTATTCTCTCGCATTGCCAGGTTATAAATCTAGGGTTTCTCGCATCTAACGAAATGGAAAGATGATTCCTTTTCAGCCAGCCAATGAGAGGAGAGCGATAAACTAAAAGTGATTCGAGTGATCTCACCTTCTGCACAACCCATTTTGTACGTTCTTCTTTCAATCGATCAAGTAACAAAAGTCATTCACTTTCGGAAACAGAGACCCCCCCCCCCCATGCTGATTCAGACAAAACCCTTCCTCGTAGCCAATCAAAGTCGTAACCTTTCCCTTTTTTAAAAAATGAGATAATTTTCGAATCGATGATGAATCTGGGTGGGTGGTGTTAATGATTGAGACATCGTTTTGTTTTTGATAAAATAAGAAAAGGGGAAGAAACACACATGTTTTCTACTCACCAATCACGTTTTGCCACGTCATCATCTCAGGTTCAGAAACACAATAGCTTAATCATCACTTTTAAAAGTGGCTTCTACATTTAATGAGTTCGGGTTGGTCCAGGTGCATCCAAAAATCTAAGAAACAAGCCAACATCTTAAAAGAGCTTATAAAAGACAATGAACAAATGAACTAAGATGAACAAAGAATAACAACATATCACAAGAAAGCTAGTCTTCTTGGTCGAATATTAACCAAAACGCACAACCATGAAAACCGTGATGGAAACAACACCTTTTTATCTTCACCTCTTTTGAAGTATAACCATCCCAACAAAGGAGATCATACGAGTGACCACACCAATGAGAAGCAATATCATTATACACAGATTCCATTCATTAATGTCGTATCCGCTCTTCATCAGTGATCCACATCGTGTGATCATCCATACTCCATAGTACCTGTAACCCCCCCAAAAGCCAAAAACCATATGATATATGAATCAAAGAAGAGAATTGTAATGTTTTTGTATGCCTTACTTCTGAGCATTTCCAATAACAAATGCTTGCAAAGCCCACTTTGGATAACACAAATCAGCTATGATCTTCATAGCTTCACTATCCTTTGGTTGAGTTGCAACAAGTGTTAAAACTACCGGAAGAAGTACAGAAAACTGCAAAAGACAGAACATACGCAATAAGACAGAGGATGATTCTTTCTCTTAAAACCAAAAAATGAAAAACTCACCAGCTGAGCAGAGCCAGGTTGGAGGAAGATAGCCAACGCATAAGCTATACCAGTCACACAATATACAAGACATACCAAGACTATATAGTTATCGAAAAACGTGGATCTCGGGTTAGTGAAGAAGTAGAACATGGAGAGATAAACCAATGGCTTCACAAGTGTGTTGAAACAGTCTATTGTGTCTTTAGCAAGGAAACAAGCCATGCTACTCATCCCTGAAGCACTTTCTCTCCAGTAATGTAACTTGTCTAGTGAGAATGATCTTAATGCTGCTATTTTGCACAGAAGAGCTGACATAAGAAGAAGAAAACAAAAGACCAATGAGAAAAAAAAGAATATGAAGAAAACTTGTATTAGAAGGAATCCAACTTACAAACAGCGATAATAGTGTAGGTATAACCAGGTGCTCCAAAGCTCTCATCACTTGCTTTGATCAAGGATCCTAAACAAGCTCCAGCTAGCAATAAGATCAAGTAGTCTGTGGCTTGTAACTTAGCTTCTCTCATTCTCTGCTTAGCTATCCTGTAAAATCAACAACACTAGTTAGAGCTTCTCTTCAGATAGTCATTACTGATAGAAAGTGTTTATACATTACCTTCCAAGAAAGTACTTGTATTGCAGCCACATAGAAGGGGTTGTTCTGTAGGACAAATCTCTGGTCTTCAAGAAGTTATGCCTTATTTTATCACGGCGCAACCTGAAATTACTCCTCACATCTCCCAACAGCTCTCTGACAAATGTCTGTTCTTCATCACCGTTGGTACCATCTCTAACTTCTAGATCCGTTTCGAGTCCAGCCGCACTGTTGTTGTTGTTCCGCATATCTAATGGAACCGAGTACCCTTTGTGAAGCATCCACCTTTGAGGAAGCTCTTTGTAGCTAACGTCAGAGTTCAGGTTGGTTACAATCCCTTCAAGGACGTCTATGTAATAGTCAGGAGGGTTGATACGCTCTGGTACAATGATTCCAAGACCAGAGAAGTATGTCTCCACGTCCTTGACTGGTCCGTGGTAAACAGTAAGGCCACCTTTTGCTAGAAGTACTAGATCATTGAACGTTTGGAACAGAGAATAACTGCAATACAAAAACATTATCAACTTAGAAAGCTTCATGACACAAGAAAAAGACATTTCTTCTCAACATTTATGATTGATTACCTTGGTTGGTGAACAACCATGCAGATGTTGACTCCCTCAAGGGCTTCATGCTTAAGTGCTCTAAGAAGAAGCTGTGATGACGCACTGTCCAATCCAGAAGTAGGTTCGTCCAAGAACAAGACCGAAGGCTCCATTGCCATTTCCAAACCAACATTCACTCGTTTCCTCTGCCCTCCTGAGATTCCCCTCTTCTCTACCGTACCAACTAGTGAACTCCTCACAGCTTGTAGCCCCAAAGAGTCAATGACTCTCTCAACCACAAGAACTTTGTCAGCTTTTGATTGTCCTGCAGGTAATCTGCATTTAGCATGGAACCAAATGTTTTCCTCAACTGTCAAGTTCCCATGGACGATGTCATCTTGCGGCACAAACCCAATGATCTTCTTATATGAGTGGATTGATAACTCCTTCCCGTTTATAAGAATCAAACCACTCAAACTGCATCCAACGGCTTTTCCAGCTAAAGCAGAAAGAAGACTTGTCTTTCCTGCTCCTGATGGACCCATCACAGCTGTGATCCGACCTGGTTTCATGGTTCCCGTCACACATCTCAACAGATGCTTGCCATTTGATTTCAAGGTAAGAGTTAAATCTTTGAAAGAAAGCTCCATGGAGGTCCTCTTCTTCATCTCAGAGTAAGTAGCCATGTTGACTATTCCTGAAAAGGTAAGGTTTCTATTCTCCACCTCCCTGGCTTTCTCCTTCTCGATCTGATTATAAGCATACCTCAAGATCTGGCTCTGTGATTTCTTCATTCTGTGTCCTTTACCTCTCTTCCCTCCTCCTGTTACAACACTTGTTGGTCTTTCTAGACTTCCTGCAGTTGCATCATCCTCAATCTCAAAGCTAGGTTGCACAGCAGATGAACTAGCAGGACTTGAAGAATGTTTTGGCAAGTCTTCTTCTACCTCAGAAGAGTATCCACGAGCCAATATCATGTGACTTTCTCCATCGTTATTGGGCTTTTTACCAGAGAACGTTCGAGTTATCTGCTGACGGATCTCAGTTACATGCTTTTTAGCAGCAGTTCTAGCAACTTTCCATCTCTGGTTGGCTTTAGCTTTCTTCACAGCTGCTTCCCTTGACTTCGCCTGCCTCCTCTCCCTTGTTGTTAGGATTTGATCAGAACAGTTGTATATAATGAGTAGAATAGTGACCACACCACACTGCACAAACACATTGAAGGCCACTCTCTTTGTTAATAATCTTGTGGGTATATTCATCATTGACTAATATCAAATCAATGTTCTAAAACAATTTTCTTATGTGATTCAAATCAGTTTAAATTCGGTCTAAAATGTTTAAATCAATCAATAATATTTATATAATTTTTTTTATAATGCATCAAAATGAAAGTATAACTGAAGAAGAAGAAAAACTTACAATAACCAAAACCCCAAGTGCATGCATGTTCTGATTAGCAGTGTTGGGATTGCAAGAAGTTAACTTAAAGCAAGCTGCAAGACAACAAGTAGCTAGATAAGAAACATGAAGAGACAAGCTAGGCAGGTTAAAATTACCAAACATAACTTACGTTTCTCAGATGTAGACCCCATGCGACAGTAGTGCCTGAATCATACACAAGAGTATATATAGCTACTTAGAGCATTGGTAATAATAACACAACTTTGATGATTATAAGTCACAATATAATGGAGTTTGAAGGGGCAAAGGTTGAATACCCACTAGCACAGGGTACTTTCCGAGTGGTGGTTGGACAATATGATCCAGCAGAACAGAAGACTTCGCTGCTGCTTCTGATATCAGCCCAAACATTTGCACCTCCACAAGTGTGGTTTGTTCTCCCTGGTGGTAGTTGATAAGTATACCTATACACATTTCAACATTTCATCATCTTATCACATCATCACATGTTTCATAAAGAAAAAAAAGGAAAAGCAAAACTCACGGTTGGCATAAGCTTGTTGTCTTGTTAAGGGTAGCCAAGGGGCAATAAGCACCATGAGGGCAAGCTTTTTTTTCAAAACAGAACAGAAAATTTAGATCATTGAAAGAAGTTATTAATGAAAAAAGAGAGAGAGTTTTTGATCGCTTACGTATCATACAAGTGAGTCCCCTGGGGCAGAAGAAGCCTTCACAGCAAGACATACAGTTTGTTGTTCTTTCTGGAAAGTCTTTAGAGTTTTGCAGATCAACCTGTTTGTTTGGATCAACAATGCAGGCCCAGCCAGGTTCACAGCCAGAGACCCATGTTGTCAAGTTGCAATTCCCATTCGGTTTCATGTTCACCTGTTTATCCCCCGGGTTATTCGTTTTAGAGAAGAAAGCGTTTAGATAGAACTTCATCTCTGCTGCTGTGCAGATACGCTTAGCAATATCACCTGTTTCCATAAACCAAAAACAAAAAAAGTCACAAAGATGTGAAAAATTTAAGAAACGTGAGAAATCCTTTATAAAATCCATCATATTATCACTCTTAATTTCCATATTCTATAGTATCAACCACCAAAGAAATAATAACTAAGCAAGAAGTTGGTTACCTTCCGTTTTCTGAATGCAAGAAGAAACGAAATCCAAATTGGTGGAGAAATTAAAAGCTTGGTTCCAATCAGCTTCCCTGACAAGCACAAAGGATAAACTCATTTGGTTAACTAAAACAAGACATTTCACTATATCAAAGCATCAACTATACTTAAAAGAAGATCCAAAGTTGACTTGTGATAATTTACTAAAACAACAATTGAGAGCAATAATGATATATATATACATGTATCAAAAGCTTACGGGTCTCTGACGCAAAACTTGGCTCTGGTAGCGAGTTCTTGATTAAGTGCAGCAGTGCTATTGGAGAGACTACGGTAAACCAACTGTGTGAACAGGGGAAGAACAGCTGGATTGTTGAAGTCATTTGTGTTCTCAAACTGACCATAACCAACATCATAGACCAACCATAGAACTAGCAACACCAGTCTGAGATTAGATCCGTGTTTGAGCCAATCTCGCCGGTTTACACTCATCTTGAGATTCTCAATAGCCTTTAAAATAAGTCACATGAGAGAGAGAGAGAGAGAGAGAGATTAGCTAAATCATGAGATGCAAAGCAGCCATTAACAAAACAAAAAGAAAGTAGCTCAAAACGGGAGAGCCTTTTTCAAATGAACAGTGTATAAAACGGCTCCATCTTAATTCATTCTTAAACAAATTGTTAATCTTGATTTTGGGTTTACTTAAGAAAATTTAAAACAGTCTAAATTCAGGAACTTGAAAACCCAGAAAACTCAAAAATTGCTTCTTTTTATTTATTTTCTTTCATTGCCAAGTTCTTTAGTTTTGTTCTTCAGATCACAGAACTCAAAGTTGATATAAGAATGAGACGAATTAAAAAAACTTACTTGATAAGGTAATGAAGTTCATGAAAATGGGAGCTGAGGAATCAAAAGTTGAATTTGATTGGTTTCTTGGAGAATGTTCTTTTATAGTAAATGAAGAAAGCTATTGAGAGATATTTGTGTTTTAATCTGCCATCATTGACTCTGGACAAGAAGGAGAAGAAGAAGGAAGATAGTGGGATTTAATGATTTATTAGGGCAGATGACATATAGACCTCCCCGTTATAATTACAGTTAACAGAATAAGTAAAGAGTATTAATTTTTTTTTTTTTTAACAACTTCATTTCATTGAATAAAAAGACCAGATGGTCAAGTACAGAGATCAAAAAGATCCAAACAAAGCTCAATCTAAAACAAGATCTATGAGCATGACAATGACTCTCTTTGAATCAAGTGGTGAAGCCAAGCCGGTCCTCCAAGTGCAACGTAAGACTGAAGTAAAGAGTATTAATCTTTAAGGGTTCTAATTTTTTTTTTTAATAAAGGATTCTATTTTAGGAAAATATTTATTTTAATAAAGGGTTCTATTTTAGAAAATATTTATTTTGTTTCTTAATTTTGTCAAAGTTTCTGTAAATATAATGATAACCAAAGGAAACTAAATTTATGGTGTGGCAATTCTTTGGTAGCTAGCTAGAAACTGAGGAATGTATGTATGTCTGATAATAAAGATTGTTTTACTGTTGCATAAGTGATTACAAAAATCCCTATAATTTCGTTTTTTTGTAGAAGACCAAGAAGTCGTTGAGCATAAATGAGTTTCTGAAACCAGCGAATGGAGAGAGGTGCAGAGGAGGGGGTTACCGTGGTGGAAGGGAAGGACGTGGAGGTCGTGGACCAAGAGAAGGAGCTGAAGGAAGAGGTCGTGGACCAAGAGGAGGAGCCGATGGAGGAGAAAACCAGAGAGCTGCTGCTGCACCTAAAAGGGTCGCTCCTGCACCAAAAATTGAAGACGCCTCACAGTTCCCAACTCTGGGAAAGTAAAGGCTCTCTTCTGTCTTTGGTCCTTGAGCCTCTGTGTCTGGTTTGGATTTTGTAGTTCTTCTGATTCGATTGTTATTGTTATACCCTTCGTTTTGTTCTACGAACCCAATTTTGGGAGTTTTTAATATCAAGTTAAACGAGGCAGAAAGAAAAAAATCCATTCTTCGACCAAAAAAAAAAAAAAAAATCAGACATACATACATTCTTCGGTTCAAATCTAAATCATACTACTTTATTTCAAAAATATATAAACTTTAAACTTTCACATATATGAAAAACATATTAAATTTAAATTATTAATACATTATTTTGTAATTTACTAAAGGGTACTATTTTTAACCAATAAAAATTAAATACTCAATTTTTTTTTTAAAAAGTTTATAATTTAACATTAAATAATACATTGAAAAAGAAAAAAAATTATCTTTTCATATGATTTTTTAAAAAAGTAAATGCTTTTGAAACAAATTAGTAAATATCTAAAAGAAATAATGTAAAATAACATGAGATGGAAAAATTAATACTTTCTCAGTTTCAAAATATTTGATGCTTTGGATGTATGCACAAGAATTAAGGTCGACAATATTTTTTTAAAAATAACATTAAAAATATATATCAAAATTAATTGAAACATCCTTAAAATAAAAATAAAATATTATTAGTCACACAGTTTTCAATAAAACTAAAATTAATATAAAATATCAAAATATCATTTATTTTGAAACATTCAGAACTCTCTAAAACATCATCTATTTGGAAACAGAGAGAGAACATTTTTTTCTGGTAAACTCAAATAAATAATAGAACCTTTAAAGCAGTTTTCCATCACATGAAGGTCCAATTCCTAATATAAAATATAAAGTATAAAACTTCTACACTCAAATTTGGGGTTCGAATCCAAAACTATGCAATTTCTGGCCAATTATAGAAAAGTTTTTTTTTTTTGCTAAATATGTAAATATCATTAAAAATGAAAGATTTGTCTACAAGAGCAGCTAATCTATACAAATCAAAACCCTGGCAAAAAGAAAGTAAAAAACAGGGGGGTTGATATACTAAAAATCTAAGGAAGCTCAAAAGAGGATCATGCTATATCCTTGTGCGGGACTTAAAGGATCAGATAAGCCATCTACACATGAGGTCCCTGAATCTCTTCTTGGTCCTCTGGGCAGATATGGAGTTAATGACCTGCCTGTTGATGTCTTTAAACTCAACTAACGGTGGAATAAGAGACTGGTTGTGCAGCATGTTGTTTCGCTGTCTCCAAACAGAATAAACCATAGCTTGGACTACAAGCATCCTTAAGACAGCAGGAGCTCCTGTTGTAGACAAACACGCCCATTCCATAAGGTGGGACCAGTTGTTGAAGACAGGCACAATTATAGAAAAGTTAGGTTTCAAATTGTTTCGAGAACGGTTTATTAAATAATTATATAGACAATAGAATAAATGCTTACAATAGATCTTTAATATGGTGCAAGTAAATCTGATAATAAGTGGTCTTTATAAGACGGTCAGGTGATACATTTAGATATAGATCCTCATAAAATATGTAGTATTGTTAGTTGTTGAATCGTGTGTATAATCTTTTTGATATATATAATATCATAATAAACCAGCATTAAAAATTATAAAGTATAAAAAAAATTTCACTAGTTGGATATATAAAAATAACGTTCACATTGGACATTTTCAAATTTAGTAAATATATAATTTATACACCAATTGAGTGCGGTCAGTCTTCATCATACTGAAGGTTCAAATCCTAATCTAACCTATAAAGTAGGTCTCAAACTTATTATCCGGAATTCGGATTCGACCCGAAATCCGCTCCGAATTCGCTATAAAAATAAAATATTTGGGTCATCTGGATTCAAATCTGGATAACAAAATTAAGTATCCGTCAAAATCAAAACCGGATTTGGATATCTTAATTTTTAAGTTCGGATACTTGGATCCGAATTCGTATTTATAAAATATATTAAAAAATTAGTTTTATTTAGTTAATAATATAATTTACACCACGGACCTTTGAAATATGTGTTTACCAGGACCTTTTCAAATTTAGTAAATAATAGAATTTACACCAATTGAGTGGCAGTGTTTTCAACAAACATTAAAATATAACGTTTGACCACAAAAAAAAAGAGATGTACAATAATGCATGGTGTTTAGAATCCCTTGTCAGTAGTATTTGATATGGTTCTTGTCGCTTTCAGATTTTTTTTTTGTCAAAAGATTTAGTTTCATAAACCGTTTTAAAAGATTTTTAGTTTCAGTTTTATTTGTTATCTGAGAACATTTTTTCTTTTTTTGTAAACTATCTGAGAACAAAGTTCTGTTTAGATTTGTAATTTGACTCTTTCTTACATTACTTGTATTTTGACCAGCTTTTCTTTTTGTCAAACTGGCTAGTTTTATTTGTGCCTCAATTTATCTGAGTCAATCTTGGTTTTATTGACAAAAATTTTCCTGGTCAGTTTATTTTTGAAACATATTTTCCTGATCAGTTATAATTTACAATTTTATTGACCTAAACTGTATTTGAATGTGAACAAGATTGTATATATCTATATTGGGAATTCGGCCAAAAAAATCCTGAACTTTTATGAAATTGCCAAAAGAATCATGTACACTTGTCTGGCCAATAAAACATAAACTTTTGTTGACTTATTTAAATAATTTAGAAACTTACGGTTGACTGATCAGATTAGCACACCGTTAAACAAGAGTTAAGACAGCGTTAGTACAACGTTAATTGTTGGCGTTAAGTAAAACGGCGTCGTTTCGTTTTACACTATTTGAAAATAAAAATACGAAGAGACCGGATTTTGAACCCAGGTTGTTTGGATAAAATGACAAGGTATTTTACCAATAAGAATGTATGTACTAACACATTTACTTTTATTTGGTACTGATTTTGAGTATAAAAAAACTCTCTAAAAATTTAAAAGGTCTTTAAAATTCCAAAAATATGAAAATAAAGAAATTTTTTATAAAATTAATTTTGAAACTAAAAGTAAAAATAAAATTTTATTTTTCCTTAAAAAAGCAAAAATCTTCCAACATTTTCATTTTTGAAAACAAATTCCCAAAAAAAGAAAATTTTCATTTTTCAGATAAAAAATCGAAAAATAAAGAAAAAATCGAAAAATATCAAAAAGTTATAAAAAATTCGAATCTAAAAATAATCAGAATTTATTAAAAATATTTTTTTATAAAAAAATGCCAAAAAGGAAAATTTTTCATTTTTCAAATTATAAAAAGAAAAATTGAAAAACAAAATTCGAAAAAATAAAATTTCAAAAAAAAGGGATAAAAAATTTCAAATCTGAAAACATATAATCAGAAACTATAAAAACATTAAAAAAATAGTAATAATTTTTTTATATATATATATTTTTTCTGATTATATGTTTTCAGATTCAAATATTTTATAACTTTTTTGGAATATTTTTTCAAATTTTTTTTATTTTTTCAAATTTCTTTTATAATCCGAAAAAATGAAAATTTTCTTTTTTGGAATTATTTTTTCAATTTTAGAAATTTTAAAGATCTTTTTAAGTTTTTAGATAATTTTTTTTATATTCAAAATGAGTACCAAATAAAAGTAAATGTGTTAGTACATACAATGAATGTACCACTAGGCTAGTGGTAAAGTACCTTGTCATTTTATCTAAATAACCTGGGTTCGAACCCAGTGGTTTACTTGATTTTATTTTCAAATCATGTAAAACGACGTCGTTTCATCTCATTTCAAAACGACGTCGTTTCACTTAACACCAACTTTTAACGATGTTATTTTTTTCTGTTAAATTTGCTGACGGCGTGCTAAATTGGCAAGTCAACGAAAACATCTATACTATTAAAGCAAAATACCTAATAGGTATTTGCCCTTGATTTTTGAAGTTAATTACAATGTTATGCCATTGCTATATATATGCCATTGTAAATGTTTCCATATATATATCAACCAATATATTCGGAGAATTTAAGATATCTTAAACATGAATCTTTTAATATTTTATTAAGTATATATTTTTAAATTAATTAAAAAGTAAGAATTATAATACATTAATACCAATTATCTAGATTTGCACTCGAGATACGGTATCTTTTCGTTGTTAAGTCTTAATAACCAAAATTTCGTTTATTACAATATATTTTATGGATTCTAATAATTTTCAACCTAATTAAATTTCATATAACTAAAATTCGGAATTAAATTTAACACAATATAACCTTCGTGTATTCTCAGCCATATATATAGTTATGCATTTCTAACTTTATAATCTTCACCCTTCAGAAAAAAGAGACTTATACTATGATTAGTCTAACATGTATTAATATACATTTAGTTTTTTCCCAGCTTTTCCAACTGAAATCTACGGTATTTGATATATACTTAATTTTAATTAAAATAATTATATAGTGAAAATCAGACATTTTATACATATTTGTTTTATAAAATATTATAAAAGTATAGATAACTAAAATAATATTTCTATAAATATAATTTTACTAAAATAATACAATTCATCTATATACCTGTCCAGTATAATTTTACTTATACTTAATTTTTAAATTATATTATGAATTTATTTTTAATTTTTATATTAATCAAAATTTATTTATTATATAATTATTTTTTTTTTAAACCATCTCATACTTGATAAATGTTTACATTTTTATGAAATAATCGCAAAAAAATATAATTGTAAAACAAAACCTATAGTTCGATGTACCATATAAACAAACAATATTAATACCAAATACATCTATACTATTATAGCAGAATCCCTATTAGTATTCTGCCCTTGATTTTTTAAATTATTTACTATGCCATGCCATTGCCATATTTTAACACAAAATAATTAATTAATCTTTACCATAAAAAGAACCAATCATTTTGCAGCATTTATTAACCAGCATAATTTTAGCATTTAATAACGTTCTGTATACCATAAAATCATTCGAAAATTATCATCTCCTATATATTCTCCTCTATTAAATACCTGTCATATTCTTTTTATTTATTTTGCATATAATATTTAATTGTTCTTCAAGTTTAATTTTTTTTTTTTAAAATTATATTTAATAAACATATTCATAAAAAAATTACCTACTAATTTTTTTTTAGTTTCCACAAAATTAGGTAACAATCCCAACTAAACATCTTCTCCTCATTATATAAAATTGTATCATCCCATTAGTCTATTCATTTATTTGTAAGCTTTCATATTATTTTAGTATTTCATATATTTTTCGTTTTCCATAAACTAAGTTTAACATGTGTGATTATGTAAAGGTTTATGTGCTCGACGAGATAATCAGACTGCTCAGATAATTTAAAAGTCACGAAATAATGGGATTCTTCAATCTATGGCTCAATATCAATAAATGGGGTAAATCATAACCTTTGTTTTATTTTTGTTCTTTACATGTTTTTTTTTCTGGGAATTGCAGTTTTTCAATTAAATAATAGATTTTCACAATCAAAATTTTAACAACATTATGACGAAATTTTTTGAAGGTAAACAAGTAGTTGACAAAGTTAGTTTATTTTCTAAATGGATTATATTACCACATAATTTTGCTCTTTGTCATTAAGTTTTGTTTTTTTCACCTGTGTTCATAAAAATGACATCACCATGGAACATTTTTTTTAGTTCACTCGGATTACAATAACATTATATTTTATACAATGATTCTGCATTTTAGTATGAGTTAAAACCTAATATAGCTAAAAATATATTTTATATAGCACATGTCAACATTTTCTTCTAAACTCAAAACTTTACCATATCTAAAACATAAAAGATATAATATTTATAAAAAAATAAAATATAAATCACATAAATAGTTAGAATATATAAATCATGTAAATATTTATAGCATTCAATTGAATAAAAAACTTTTGTCAACTGAATAATCCCGCGCTTTAAAACGCGGGTTAAAATCTAGTCTATACTATTAAAGCAAAATACCTAATAGGTATTTGCCCTTGATTTTTGAAGTTAATTACAATGTTATGCCATTGCTATATTTATGCCATTGTAAATGTTTCCATATATATATCAACCAATATATTCGGAGAATTTAAGATATCTATACTATTAAAGCAAAATACTTAATAGGTATTTGCCCTTGATTTTTGAAGTTAATTACAATGTTATGCCATTGCTATATTTATGCCATTGTAAATGTTTCCATATATATATCAACCAATATATTCGGAGAATTTAAGATATCTTAAACATGAATCTTTTAATATTTTATTAAGTATATATTTTTAAATTAATTAAAAAGTAAGAATTATAATACATTAATACCAATTATCTAGATTTTCACTCGAGATACGGTATCTTTTCGTTGTTAAGTCTTAATAACCAAAATTTCGTTTATTACAATATATTTTATGGATTCTAATAATTTTCAACCTAATTAAATTTCATATAAGTAAAATTCGGAATTAAATTTAACACAATATAACCTTCGTGTAATCTCAGCCATATATATAGTTATGCATTTCTAACTTTATAATCTTCACCCTTTAGAAAAAAAAAACTTATACTATGATTAGTCTAACATGTATTAGTATACATTTAGTTTTTTTTCCCAGCTTTTCCAACTGAAATCTACGGTATTTGATATATACTTAATTTTAATTAAAATAATTATATAGTGAAAATCAGACATTTTATACATATTTGTTTTATAAAAATATTTTAAAAGTATAGATAATTAAAATAATATTTCTATAAATATAATTTTATTAAAATAATACAATTCATTTATATACCTGTCCAGTATAATTTTACTTATACTTAATTTTTAAATTATATTATGAATTTATTTTTAATTTTTATATTAGTCAAAAAATTTATTATATAATTATTTTTCTTTAAAACCATCTCATACTTGATAAATGTTTACATTTTTATGAAACAATCGCAAAAAATTATAATTGTAAAACAAAACCTATAGTTCGATGTACCATATAAACAAACAATATTAATACCAAATACATTTAGTATTGTATTTTTATCAAATTAAATATATGTAATTACTTTTAGTTTATATATTGTGCTTTAGTATTTTATTTTAATAAGTT
The DNA here is from genome assembly GCF_000801105.2 of Raphanus sativus. Lineage (NCBI taxonomy): Eukaryota > Viridiplantae > Streptophyta > Magnoliopsida > Brassicales > Brassicaceae > Raphanus > Raphanus sativus. Next base: position 25,221,137 of record NC_079511.1, on the reverse strand, counting down.
GAATTAGGTTTTAAAATTCATGAATATATGTTATCCTATATATGTAATTATTTTGAATTTTATAATTTATAAAATATTAAATAAATGGATTAAGTAACTTTATATTTATTAATTAGTATACCAATTTAATTCTGAATATGAATTTTGTATATATATATATAAATATTTATAGTAATTTGTGTTATTTTTCTATAAATCAAAAAGGTATTAGACTCATTTATAAAAATATTTAATATTAATTACGAAATTTATTATTTAAAATTAATTATATATATAATTTCCATTTAAAATAATAAAATATATTATTACAATGTATTCTTAGACAAAGATACTTCGGAATATGTTTTCGATATCTTATTTTGAAAATATTGAAATAACATATTAGATTAGAATATATATTTTATAGTAAACAATTTAATTATATGAGAAATAATATGAAGTTAAATAATGTAATGATCCAACATTGACTTTTGTAACTAGATTTTTTAGTGATTCAGAGATAAAAATATATATCTCATGTAAAAAACTAATTTTATAAATGTAAAGACCATATTTTTATTGAAAAAGTTTAGAGCAGATACATTTATTTTTCAAATGATTCATAGATAAATATATATGGGTCCGACTCTGTTTCTTAAATTATCATCTCAAAATTTGGAAACAAATTTTTGCAACGAAAAAAAATTATCCACATAAAAACTTACATAGTGCTCATATTAATTTGTATAATTATAAATATTGTATATGTTGGTAATAATATATATATACATATTGGAAAATAAAAATATATAAAGTATATACAAATTTTGATTTTACCGAATATATATTTAATTAAGAATATAATTCCGTGCTTTTAAAGCGCGAATCAAAATCTAGTTGTTAATTAATTCTAAAGTCAATGAAAAGTTTGTGTTTTTTTGGTCAGCCCTAAAGTTCATGTTTATTTTGGTAATTCCTGAAAAGTTCATGATTTTTTTGGCCGAATTCCCTATATATATTGGTTATTTTATCATTAATATCGTAAACAATTAATATAAAATTATGTATATGTCTTTTTTTTGGTCAATAAAATTGTGTATATGTCATCATGCAAAATCTATGACAGATTGCGATTTGTTTTATATGTTACAATCAACTGGTCCCGTAATCTTTCGATTTTGGAGGGTCCAAATTAGCAGATATATTTTTTGTTTTTTTTTGAAAAAAATAATTTTTATATATGAGATTTTTTAATCATATTAGTATTTAGTATTAAGTTAATTAGATAAAATATTCTTTAAATAAATAAAATATATAGTTAGACATAACATTTATTAATATTTCATGTTTTTGTTTTAATAAAATAGATTTGCGTAGTTTTAGGAGTATGTTTATGTTGCTGACAAGAAAAGTATATTTATTTCTATAAACTTTGAGGATCTTTTTTGGTTAAAATTCATTTTAGAAATCTAATATGTTTATGTTGCTGACAAGAAAAATATATTTATTTTCTATAAAATTTGAGGATCTTTTTTTTGGTTAAAATTCATTTTAGAAAACTATTATTTTACAACTTTTATAAATAACGACATATGAAAACTGGAAATTGAGCCCAATTAATAACGCTTTTAGGCTATTAGCTAATCTCTTAGTGAGCTCAATTATGAGCCAAATAACAAGCCCAACCAAATCTAACAGAAACACTAGTAGCTAATCTTTTAGGTCTTTTACACAAAGACCAAAAAGCACCCTTCGCGCATCTCGAGATCTCATCACAACGGCCGGTGTAAATACCATCTGCTTTCAAGGGTACTTTGGGAAAACTCATTTGAAACTCCCAATGCTCTGTTTGCTCTCTGTCATTACCCTTTTCCGCCATTTCACATTATTATTCTCCACAACTTGTACTCTTCTTCCTCGCCTCTCTCAGTCTCCCCTCCAGCTCTCATCCTCTCTCTATCTCATCGAACGCTTACTCTCTCTCTCTCTCCTCTCGAGCTTTAGACCCAGAGAGACATTTTGGTTTGGTAATAAACAGACAGATCTAGTTTTGGTGAGTGTTTATATTATTATTAATATTATTTTCTCCAATCAAAGTGTTGTTGGTAACTTTCATGTGGGTTTCTGGTGGATTATTCGTTTCTATTATTAAGTTCTTATTTTTCTGTAAATTTATTTATTGTTACAAATGCAAGCTTCATGCCGCTTGCAGTGGGCCTAATCACCATTGTTGTTAGCTAATAGCAATAATGTCTATTTTTAAATTGCTTTAATTGTTTTTTGGTTGTGTTCACTTATATATAAACACATTCTCAAAAAGGGTTTAAGTACGTCTCTTACAGCAAAAAAACAAGAATTGTTTTTTTTTTCATTTCTCATTTGAGGTGTATGTTCTTTCCTTGTTCTTGGTTTAGTCTGCAGGGGTTGTTTTTGTCTGATTTCCAAGTTTCTTTTCTTCAGATTTACTCTTATGATGAAGTGAGAACGAGAAAGCAGAAGAGAAGCTTGGAACTTTCGCAAAGGTACAAACCTTTGACTTTGTTTATATGTTTGTTTCTATGAGTGATGAAACTTTGCTTCTGGAAAATTTTCAAACTTTTGATTGTAAAATCTGAAACCACACTGGTTTTGTTCAAATCTTCAGGTCTCATTACCAACTCTGCTAAAAGATTTGTAGATGAGAAAATGACTTTAGGGTCTGTTTGGTTAGGGACATAGGGGTTTAGACCGCTGTTGCTAGTGCGTTTAGAGTCTGAAACCACAATAAGAAGAGATAGGTTGTGGGTCTTGTGTCTGATTTGTATTAAATGTGTTTGGTGGGGTTTGTAAGGCCTTTAAGGTTGTCCTGTTGTTTCAAAATGGTTAAAAACCAATTTTTTTTACTCAAGCATTTGGTTTTAAGGTTTCACTATAGTATATATAACTGTACTGGTTTCACGTTAGGGTTTTGTAACATGGTAGATACAGATTTGTTTTGGTTATTTCAATGTTTCTTTTTCAGAGAGATGGATTTTTATTCTGCATTTGTCATGTGATTTTTTTGCAGAGATTATGTTGGGTGCAATCTTTTATTATTATTTGTTCTGTAGCAGCACATTTTGACTAAATAGCCCCCACAGATTAAAAAATAGCATTTTCTGAGCATGAACCATGAAGTCTTCACAACTCTTGCTGAATATTTTAATGCAGGATCCATTGTATTAAATTCATCTAAATAATAGATCTCTCTTTTGTTTAATAGATATTTTATGAGGGAAACATCCTTTTGCTTTGAGCTTTTTTTTTCATATAAGTTTCTTCAATAAAGCAAGTCCTATTTGGAGAATATTTCATAAAGAAGCTTGTGGCCCTCCATTAACGGTCCTTGATCCAAGTATTAAAGCTTGTTTCTCTTTTTCTTTATGCATTGAAACTTTCATCATTACAAGCTCTCTCCTCTCCTTCTCCTTTGTTTTTTTTTTCATTCCTTTTGTGGTGCTTTCTTGTCTTGTTTGTTACTGTGTTCTTGATGCTATTGTCTCCTTACTAAGCTTCTTTGTGATTGATCCACAGATGGAGACAGTCAAGCCAGTGGTTGTTGCTCACAAGGGTAAATTCATACGCACGTTTGCTAAAGTTCTCAACATCCATAAGCTAACTGGTGTTGCTCCAGAAGAGGAAATGAAGAAGACAAAGTTTGATTCCGAGAATGTTAAGTTGTCTCAGTCTTTCTACAAGCTTGAGGAAGAGTATGAGAGAACTCTGACATTAGAAGCTCTTCTCGCAAAGCTTTTCGCTACGGTTTCTTCCATCAAAGCTGGTTACGCGCAGCTGCAGCATTCTCAGTCTCCATACGACGCAATCGGGATTCAGAAAGCAGACAACTTGGTTGTGTCCGAGCTGAAGACATTGTCTGAGCTGAAACAATGCTTCTTGAAGAAACAAATCGATCCGAACCCCGAAAGAACTCTGGTTCTTGCGGAGATTCAAGAGCTGAGGAGTTTGTTGAAGACGTATGAGATCATGGGGAAGAAACTTGAGTGTCAGTACAAGCTTAAAGACTCAGAAACAGAGTTTCTGAGAGAGAAGCTTGAGTACCTGACGAAACAGAACAAGTTGACAGAGAAGAGACTTAACCAAAGCGGACAACTTTGCAATCCTTTGGAGAATCTTCACTTGTCTGCGCTGAATCCAACGCATTTTGTTGCTTATCTGCAACACACAGTCAAATCCATCAGAGGATTCGTCAAGCTTATGGTAGAGCAGATGAAACTAGCTAAATGGGATATCTCCATGGCTGTTAACTCGATCCAGCCCGGTGTCTTTTACTACAAGCAAGACCACAAGTGTTACACTTTCGAACACTTCGTCTCCAGTGTAATGTTCGAAGCTTTCCATCTACCACACTTCTCAACCTCAAGAAGCTTCAAGAAGAAGGAGAAACAGAGCAAAACAGAGGAGAAACAGAGCGAAACAGAGAGGGAAGTGTTCTTTGAGAGGTTTACAGAGCTCAGGTCGATGAAAGCCAAAGATTACTTGAAAGCAAGGCCTAAATCAAGATTCGCTAGGTTCTGCAGGATCAAGTTCTTGCAGCTTATACATCCTAAGATGGAGGAAGCTTTCTTCGGACATCTGCATTTGAGGAACCAAGTCTCTGCTGGTGAGTTTCCAGAGACGAGCTTGTGCTGTGGGTTTCTTGAAATGGCGAAAAGGGTTTGGCTTCTGCATTGCTTGGCTATGTCTTTTGAGCGTGAAGCTGAGATCTTTCGAGTACCTAAAGGTTGTAGATTCTCTGAGGTGTACATGAGAAGTGTTGCAGAGGAAGGGTTGGAGGAAGCAGAGCCACGTGTGGCGTTCACGGTGGTTCCAGGGTTTAAGATTGGCAAAACTACGATACAATGTGAGGTCTATCTCTCGGACGGTGGTGGTCCTCGAGGGTGATTTGATAACTTGGAAAGTGATGGGGTTATTTTGGAAGATAGGAAAAGTTGTGGGTCGTTGGGTTTGATGTAGCGAAGTAGTGTGGTGTTGTTGTAATGTTTTCTGTGTCTTTTGAGTTTTGTCGATATTAGTTCAGAGAAAAACAGAGGCATCTCTTAGCTGTTGTCCATTGGATATTTATCTACTTTTCTATATAATATGTAAATATTCTATGATTTATATAAGTATTGATTAGGTTTTTATATAATATGTTAAATATTTTATGTTTTCCAAATCTGTATTGTTTTTAGGGTCTACTAATAATGATGACAACGTAATATTAGATTGTTGAATATGTGATATGTCTGAAATATTCTAGTTGTCCAAAAGATGGAAACGCACTAATATTTGATTTGTTTGCTACATACAGAATTTTATTATATATAATATAATAATCTGGCGTTTTTGTCCGTACTTACGGATTTATCGTTTAAAAACCATTAAAATAAATTATTTTATGTTTTTGAATATCTAATAATTATTAAAATATTATTTTATATATTATAATTTTTTATTTTGATAATATATATCTATTACGTAAAATAGTTTTAAAAACATTAATCTATATACAGCGATTTATATTTATTTTAAAAACATCAATATTGTGATGTAAAATATTTTTGGATAACATTATATTAAATCTTTCCAGATAATGGTGTTTACCAAATTAATAAAAAAAAATTTAATTTATGGGTATTTATATATCGATAAATTTAATCTAATTATTTATTAAAAGTAATAAAAACAATTTAAATATTTTTGAAAAAATGATTTCAAAAACAATATTATAAATACTTTTGAATTCCTTTGTATTTTTTTGGCTGACAAAACAAAAATCACAACGAATTTGATTGTCCTAGAAAAATTATCTTGAAAATAGATGATTGATTCTATATTATGTGATATATATAGAGCTAATTTAATATTACCAAAACCAAATAAAAATCTATACATAATATTTTAATATTTTAGTATTCCTAAAATAAATGCAAGATAAATTTAACTATGAAATTATTGTCAGAATTTTCCAAAAATGATGATAAACTTATCAGCTAAAAATATTTATTGATTATAAAATATAAATTAGTTTTAAATTATGAAAAATATGATAAATAAGTAAATTCACTAATAATAGTATAGATTACATTTGAACAATCTTTTTAATGTATTGCTGGTCTATGAGCGATCCAGCATTATGTCTCCCTGTCTTGTACTCTCACATGCATCGACCACCAACTTTTCTGTACAGATTGCGAAACGATCCTTGTTTATATGCTAAGATTTTTGGTGGTTTTGTGCAATTTTAGTTTTAAAAGTTATTTAAGGTATTTCTGCTGACTAATTATCAAGAGAAATTAACTAGCTAAGTATGTGAACACGACGGAAACATTGACGCGTAACGCGTTGTTCGAAGGATTTTTTTGGGCCTTTTGATCGTTTTTAATAGGTTTAGATAAGCTATTTCGACCAGTAATTAAATATTGATGAAGCTAAATTGAACAAACGCGTCAAGTGCCTTCTCACTAGAACTTTAACTTCTGCCTTCTCACTAGAACTTTCACCGCCGGATCGTCTCCGGCCGACGATTCCGGCTATCTTAGTCGCCGCCAGTCCGGCCATAGCTTTTCTGTGTTTTTTCTTTTCTGATTTTGCTTTCTTTTTTCGTCTACGGCCATGCATTTTTTCTTCCGGTGGTAGTCCGTCTTAGCTTTTCCGGAAAACGGTGGCTTGTGCACCGTCGTTCGCCGGCGCTTGACTCTGGGACTATACCGTTTTTTTTCCGGTATTGGTCGCCGGCTTCTACTTCTCACGGATGGTGTTCGAGCTGAGAGTATGGTGTCTTGTTACGGTGGGTGGTGGCCGAATTCAGATGAGATATCGGAGTCTCCGATGGAAGTTATCTGAAAGTCGGGATTTTGGTGAAAATCGCCGAAACCTATACCTTTAATACAGTCGTTAGAGGTGGTTTCGGCGATTAGTGATTTCTCATCTCGGTGATTCCGGTGGTTATGTTTCGATTGATTCAGCGTCGACCTCTGTATGGGATGAAGTTGGTGGCTCGCCTTTCCGGTGAAGTAACGGTTTCCGGTCCCGGAGGCGAGCTCTTGCCGTTCAAGATGACGAAGCTTCAACGGCCAATACGCGTCCCTTCAGTGTTTAGGTTCAACATGTAGGCGATGTGGTGTGCGGTGAACGGTGGAGTTTTTGGGCCTCGAGTTTTTTCTTTTTGGGCTTGAGCTCGTCTTTGTCAAGTTCGTGGACTTTCGGTTTAGTATGTATTTGGGTTGGTTTTGGGCACGATTTGTAAATTTTTCCTTTGTGTAATAATATTATTCGAGATGGAAAAAAAAAAAAACGCGTCAACATTTTGTGGGATACCACAAAGGCGGTGCTATCAAAAATTCATCGAAGGAATAGTACTGTTATTATATGTTTCATATAGTTTTTTTTTTTTGAGTGAATAGTTTCTTTTCATCGAAGGAATAGTTTCTTTTTAAATTTAGCCAATTTCGAGATTAATGAGAAAGATTCTTGTGCCAAGTATCGAAAAATCAATTGAGCAAATCTTGCAAACTAGTTTATGCAGAGTTTTTAAAATCGGACTAGCTAGCAAATCTAATATTTTTTGTCTTGAATAATTGTGGTTCGATTTAAACCAAGTTCGATCGAATTTGATTGAATTAAACTGAATTTAATGATATATATTTTTAATAATATGCATATTCTTAAAAACAGATCATATCAAATAAAATGGTTAAATAGTCATAATGTTTAGAAAAACTTAGAAAATAATAATAATAAAAATGTAAAAATAATAATTTAATAATTTGAATCTAAAATCAATATGAAAAACACATTTAAACTTTATTCTTAACATATTATTACTCTAAATCGTCATCATCTTTAAGAAATTATATACATATTAGGTAAAAGTTAAAATCTGAAATACAAATTTCAGAAACATAAATGTTTACTAAAGTCATCAAAACAAGTGATTATGAAATAAAATTTAAACAAGGTGAGAAGCAGACAAAAACAACATCTTAACGTAAATATTAAATTTTGTGAATCGTAATTTATGAGTTGTAGAAACGTCAAAAGAAAAAAACGAGAAAATAAACTTTATTAATTTTTAATAAATCCTATTTCTACTTTTAAAAATAAAAATTAATTAATTGTTTCATTAACAAAATTTTGGTTTATATCTACGATGCGGGATTCGACCGGTTCATTGGATCGCCGGTTCCTGGATTTTTGAAAGTTCAATAGGAGTTTTTAAAATATTTTCAGAAAAACATTTTCAAATGTCAAAACAAATATTTGAAAATATTAAATTTGAAAGAAAAGTTTTGAAAAAAACTCAATAAAAATGTTCGAATTTGAAAACATATAAATCGAAACTAAAAAATATTATTTTTTATTTTTTGTTTAAAAAAATATTTATATTTATATTTTTAGAGTGAAACATTTTGATCATTTTCTCCTTGAAAGCTATTTTGTGACAAAACTTAAGTATTTTTGAGAGAATTTTACTTTATTTATAATGCTTTTACATTGCTCACATGTTTTGTTGAACATTTTAAAATTTAAGTGACAATTTCCAACGGTAGATAAAATTCAGGACATTAAAGTAATGGATACAAGGAAATATATCTAATATAAGATTAGAGGTGAGAGATCTATCAAAATGAGAAAGATATCGGACCGATTTTTTAGGTTTGATATAACCCTGATTGTTTTATATGATGGTTTAAAATAAACAAAAACTAAAGAATATAATCTTAAAATCGATTGACTTTGGTGATAGAGTTAAGGGTGGATGTTCAGGTACTCAATCGGGTAAGGTTCAGGTCTATTTGGATTTCGAGTTTTTGGGTCAAAGATTTCAGCCTAGTCGGGTATTATAAATTAAATTTGGGTTCGTTTGGATCTTTGCGGATTCGGTTCTGTTTCAGATAACTATATAAACAAGATAATATTTTACATATAAATTTAAATTACACATGTCAAAATACTTAAACTTGACATATAAATTTGTTTGGTTTGACTATTTGGATAAAAAATCAATTCATATTTGAAGTATTTTTGGTATTTTGACTATATTTTAGCTATTTTATACATTTACTTTAATTTATTTGTATATATATTTTCAAGTATTTTGGACAACTTAAAGTAGCTTATATATTTTGTATGTTTTAATATATATGAAATATAAAATAATTAATATATTTAGGTATATAAATTTATTTCGAATAGATTTGGATACCCAAAATACTTCAATTCGTGTCAGGTTCGGTTTCAGTTCTCTAAATACCAAAATTTTGAATCCGTTTAGATCGGGTTCCCTTCGGTTCTTTCGATTTGGATTTTTTTCCCAGCCTTAAATAGATTTAGGGGTAGCTTCAAGAGATTTCTTTTGATGAATATCGGGGAAGACAATTTAATACAGAACCACCAAAGAGAAGATAAAAAAATAAAGTTTTTAAATTTTTATCGGGATAAGTTAGAGAAAACTGTGCATATATTCTTTTCTTTTTTTGCCATCTATTATTTTATTAGAAAGGACAAGGCCCGACTGGACCAAGTCCGGAAAAGTACAAAGGCCCATACAAGACCAAAACCTGATTAACAAAAAGGGCAAGGCCCAAATGGATAAAGCCGACCCACCGACGCACCGAGTCACTCCCGACACGCAAAAACACGTGTGCAAACCTCAACAGCGAGGAGACACGTGTCATCAACTCCCATCGTCTTCCACCGCCGATACCCACCACCGGCGTTTCTCCGGTAAACCATACCGGACTCCTCGCATATATCATCCCCGGCTAGGCTCCTTACTATATATGGAGAGAATCCGTCGAACAAAGTCGGGATCTCACGCGAGCCTCAAGCCACCAAACACTAAACCAGACCACCGTCTTCCTCGCCGTCGCTTTATCGTCAGATAACATCAATCGAGATTTACGAAATCTCATCCGACAACACCACAACTCACTAACTCGGAAGGACGGAGAAGAGAACCACACCCTCCAAAGAGGGTTCGACAAATCTAAAGCCGGCGACGCGTGACTGAGGAAGCCACCACCCCCCGGAGTCAAAGCCGGCGACGCGTGGCTGAGGAAGCCACCACCCCCGGAGTCAAAGCCGGCACTGTGCATATATTCTATACAAATCCAAAAACCAAAAAAAGAGAGTAAAATATAAGGAAGAAGTGTTGATAAAAAAAAAAAAATATAAGGAAGAAGTTATATTATAAACCAAAAAATCATATAATCTAATCTCATTAACTATTATAAAAACTAGATCTTTGTCCGCGCTACGCGCGGATTATCCTATTATATACTTTGTAACATATATAAAACTACAGCATTGTTTGATTACAAAAAAAAAATATTGTTTGATTAGTTCCAGCGAATAACAAATTTTGTGTTTATTTAAGCAGCTTATTTTATGATTTAAAATAAAGTTATTTACAGTGTTCTTTTCACTATTATTTGTGTTTTTAATATGTTATTTACACTATTATTTGAAAAAAAAAATTTCTTATGTGTCACGTCCTCCAAATTTTTATAGTTTTACTTATTTATCATGTTCTTCATTACTTGATACTTTTATATATTTATCATGTTCTCAATAATTTTAATTATTAATTTTGATTATTATCATATTTTTAATTATTTTTATCTAAGTTATTAGTTTGAATAGTCTGTATTATTATTTATCTTTATTAAAAACTGTAAACATATGACATAGGACAGCCAATCTATATTGTTTTTACTATATATTTTACTAATATATATTTGTTGTTTCTATTTTGAATGTGTGTTTTGGACTAAAATTAATATCTAACTGATATAACAGCTAAGAACTTTTTTTGCATGTTCTCTATTTATCTATATTATTATTTTCCAAGTGTTTTTTTTTTGTATTCAAGATTTTATATTAAAAATCAGAATGACTTACGTTGTTGTTATTCTTAAAGAATAATTATATTTATTTATTATCTAGTTGATCATAAATAAATAAATTAGTTAATTATAATAAAAATTAAAAATAAGAAGGGAAATACATAATGATTTTAATGGTTTGTTAGATATATTATGTTGGAAATCATTATATATCTATCGAATAAATTAAAAAATATTATTAGTATTTCAACTTTCTTTTCTTATTATTTTTTTTTCTAAATTAGTGTAAAATTGTATTTTTCTAATTTTTTTAAAAAGCATTTACTGTGTTTTCAAAATTTATTTTAGTAGTTTCATGCGTAATTATAGTTTAGAAAGGTAATTTACAAATGTAATGAGAGTTTAAAAAATGAAACTTTGATTTCTTAGTCTTTTTAGTTTACTTAATTGTATGTTTGATATGTAGTTTAATCTTCTAGATTCTAGTGGTGTTTTAAAAATATAATGAAACAGAAAAATAATCATAGAAAATTAAAATGGTTAAAACTTAAAAATTAATTAGTATGGTAGTCTTTAAATATATAATGCATATTTTGATAATTATTTATAAAATGATTGAGCCTGCATATGCGGGCATAACACTTAGTTGTTTATTATCGTGTCTATATAATTATCTGTATTGTGGAGTTTTCGAATTTAAATTTTGTTTTGAATATAAATATTTATTCAATTTAGAGTGATATTTGTTACTCAAAAAATGATATTATGTTTCAAAAATATATTTGTTTCCTTGTATTCATTTATATTATATTTTGGTACTTCAGTGGACGTCGTTAAAAGTATTTATTAAATTCTGTTTATATGTTTTTTATGACAGTGGAAAAAAATCAGTTTTGATGTACTCATACAGTCAGTTTTTTTTTTTTTGCCAATTTGTCTTTTCATCTTTTCAGTTTGATGACTAATCATGCTTAATCATCGTTCATGCATCTAAGAAACGAAACATACACTTGCTTGAAATAACATTGTTTAAGAACTCTGATACTAAATTATACTCTATAGGGGAGTGTATTCAACTAAGAGTTTCAAGTGATTTGTATTATAATGACAAATCCACTGTTATTCAAACATGAATTTAAAAACTTATTTAAAATCCACTGTTATTGAACTTGACATTTCGTAAAGTACTCTGAAATCCACTGTTATTGAAAATATTTTAAGTTGTGGGATTTTAAAGTTTTGAGGTGATTTTAGAGTGTTTGGGTGGAGTTTCTTAGTTAAAAAAAATAAAACTCAAATCCCATTATTTTAGGTGATATTCTAGAGTAGTTTAACAAAAATCACCTAAATATCTGCAACTTATTAAAATCATCTAAAACTCCATTAAAAATCAAATCACATCAAATGTTAAATTGAATACATCCCCTTAGTATATCACATGGGAGAAGCTAGGAGTCTGAAAGTAGAAACTTAAAAAGGAAATTAGTGCGACCATGAAGGCACATTGACATATGAAGGGTATTTGTGACCTGACTACAAAAATATATTAGACATGCCTGTATGAAAGTAAATGTGATCTTTAAGCTGTTACAGTCAAATTGCGAATGTGGCAACATACCTGGGTAGCAAGTTAATCATATAAGCATTCATCCCCGACTTCTTCACCTTTACTGGAGGCTGCTCTTAGATCGTTATGTTCACATAATTGTCTCTTTCAATACATAGCCTTTAAACAACCATCTAGATAGATATCCACAAGCAGAGTATGAAGTGGGCAGAGAAGCACAATAAAATGTGATACTAACATGTTCTGGTGTTGTCTATGTTGTGGGCTTGATCCATGTAGTATATAGTGTTTTGTATGGTTAAAAGACGTGACACACTGCCGTCAAAAAGGAATCTAACACCCCGAGAACTCAATCCCCAACCATCAACAATATCTTCAGGATCAGACCATAGGAGGTGACATAGCACCATCATGTGGTACTTATTGCTTGCTGTCTTTTGGCCTGATAAGCCATACATGAGTACAGCTTAGCCGGTTTGATTTAACCAACTCTACCAAGTATTAGCTGATATAAAACACTGAACATCCTGCTATTTATAATTTTTCGTTCGATGCACAGTGAGGCGAGAGATCAAGTTTCGCTTATACAACGGTTCTGATATCGGTCCTAAATCATTCCCGATGCTACCACTGTTGCTGCCTTGAAGGAGACTGTCATATCTCAGTGGCCAAGAGGTCGGTCAGTTCTTATTGTCTTTTGAGATTTTGTAAAGGCTTGAATGTTTCTTGGATCAATGCTTCTAGTTTGATTAATATGAGACATCATGCCCTCTCGAGTCTTGAATAGCTAGAAAAGGATCACTGTCATAAATAGCAATGTTGTGCTCAACCAACTCTTTGTTACAGATCAACCCTACTTGTCATTTGTTCTGCCTGTGCTTGATTCGAGCTAGAGAAGGAAAATGGACCGAGGACAGTGAAAGAGGTCAAGTTGATAAGCGCAGGGAAAGTTTTGGAGAACAGGAAGACGGTTAAAGACTACCGAAGCCCTGTCTCTACTTTAGTAGACGCTGTTACCACAATGCATGTCATCATCGAACCTCTGTTTAAAATAAAACACAGCCTCTACTTAAAAGCTTTTCAAAACCCAATAAGGCGAACCCGGGTTCAAACCCCACCGGCCACACGGATATGAGTTATTGCTTTCGACTCATTTGAATACCCAGGAGAGGGTCTATCCGTAGGCTGTACCTCCACCCGGGGGTTAGGCTTGTGTCATTATTGACCCGGGTTTAACCCTTTTTTTAGCCAAAAAAACAAAAAAACTATGTTCTCGACTTGACATTTGTTTCTTTTATATATGTTTGGAACAGAAAAGAAGCCTAAAGATGGTGATCCCAAGATGAACAAATGTGTATGTTCAATCATGTAAGAGAGAGTGACAGATTTGTTGTTTGGTTTTAGATTGTTTACTGATACAGGATCAAAAAATGTGTTGAACGTTTCTTTAATTATAAAAGTATAAAATCAGATCTCTTTTCTAGCTTTGTTGCAAGTAACTATTCAGAACTTGTTGACTACTCAGGGATACAAGTAAATTACAAGACCGAATTGTTTCTATATTCTTAAAATACTGTTTTTTTTTGTTCCATCATCAACGTTTTCTACCAGAGACGGTCTTTTTAACAGCACCAACAGAGACTAAGAACTGATCAAGAGAAGAGAGAGTTCTCATATCATCCGGAGGAAAATAGCTAGCTGCTTTACCCATCATCAAGGTGAAGAGAACAGAGAGTGAAGGACGGTTTGTGTACCGGAGCCTCGAAATGAGCTGGTATTATCCTCTTGAACCTCCAGTCACTCGCTATCTCATCGATCCAGTCCCTCACCTTCTCAGGGAATTTGCTAAAGACCAGAGTCTTGACAATGGGAGAAACGATCAGATTCTGTGACATCTGTGCAAAGCTCGCGTTTGGTTCCAAGAGATTCGAAGGACCGAGAAACAGGATTTGCAGTACCATTCTCTCCCATCCTGCACAGTTATTAAGTTTAACACATTGAGAATCTTTTTGGCGGGTTTTTGGGGTATCAACAACAGGGTCATTAATTGTTTGCCTTTGCTAAGTATCTTCACAGCTAGTTCGTTCTTAGCAGAAGCCAGCAATGATTCGCTGCTGATACTCGAGGGGGGCTTCCTCGGGACGAAGATCACAGCATCACTAACTAACAGAGTTCTTTATGGTAGAACGCTACTTCCACATACGATCCAATTCCTGTTTATATATTATTATTATTATTATCCCATAATAAGTAATATGATTTTTCAACAAAAAGAAAAAAACAAAGATTGAAGGAACGTACGTACCAACTTCAGGAGAGCTAAGGACTTTCTGGTCGATCTCGACATCTCCAACTTGTCCTTCCCAAAATGAACACAACTCCATAGCTTTTATCCCTGCTTTTGCTCTTGAACCTCATCTAAGTTTCTTCTTCACTGCTAGGCGCTAGCACAAACGGCTTCGTTGTTCACCTTTTGCTTTCTCCGAGTTGGGATCGTCGATGGTGAGGCCGGAAGAAACACCGAAGGAGTCCGCATCGTCGCCTTTTGCTTTACTCGACTTAGGATCACCGGAAATCGTCGATGATTCTACGTAGGAACTCATCGCAGTAGACTAATGAGAGAGACAACCAAGTTTGATCGAAACAAAACTCGGATTAAGAGTTTTATAAATAAAAACGGAGTGAGAGAAGAGAAGAAAAATGCAAGACCGGAAATCCAAAATTTAACCTTTTAATCTATATAGTATCATTCTTGTGGTCACATTCATTCTTTATATTAACATGTTTGTCCTAGATTAGCAAATTGTTCTATTCTATACTTAGTTTTAGTTACCTTTTATTATTAAATTTTGTTTAATTTTGTTTAGCTATAATGTTAGTTTGATAAAAAAAACTAATCAACAAATAACAAATAAACTAAAATATATAATATAATCCAATAATACATTGAGAACTTCAAAAGTAAAAGAAGAAAATTTGTTTGTAATAGTACTTTTTAGATTTCATCAAACTCAAGGCCAACAAAAATATCAAAAAATAAATAAATAAATAAATTTAAACAAAATTTATTCCATTTTTGGTCACCAAATTTAAACTTAGAGATATTGAAACTAATGGAAAATCATAACAAAAATTCATACCTATCAAAACATGTATATAATTAATATTCAGGGGAAAATATAACAATACGAACCAAATAAAAGAAAGTTTAGTAAAAATACATTATACACCCAATATACATGCAATTTGTTTAAGAAAATATATAATAGGAAAAATAATTCATGCTATTTCTTTGACATGTTTCATCAAAAATATTTTTACCAAAATAGTGAACCTGACATTTTTTTTTACTTTTTAAATCAATAATTTAACTGAACTTACAAAACATTGATGCAAAACCACAATCAAGAATTAATAGGTAATCATAACAAAAGTTTCAAAATGTAATAGTTAGAAAGTAAAAATACATAATAGCACCCAAAATACGTACAATTATTTTAAGAAAAGACAAAATAGGAAAAAAATAATTCATGTTATTTCTTTGACATGTTTCATCAAAAAAAAGATGGGCTTATTGCAAAAGTGACTCAAAACTTGAATTCAAACAGAAAACTAACCTTTTCTTTTGACTCATTTTTCTTTTGAGTTTTTAACCCCACATCTGCATTTTATCTACGAAAATGCCATTAACCCTTTTTTTTTTTTTTTTCGAAAATGGCTTCTTTACTGTCTCAACCTCATTTTCTTCAAGTATTTACAATATTGCCACTGCCATGAATAGTGGGAACAACCTTGTACGAACTGTTTGGAGCTTTTAATGCCCTTTAATGCACGTAAATCTCTTTACACTCTCTCTGTTTCAATTGTTATGAACTAAAAACAACATTTCTTTCACTTTCTCTCCATATTCATCCAAAAAACTGAAGCTTTTGATTCAAAATTGTTTGGAGCCATATTTCTTTCGTTTTGACTTACGGTTGCTTTCGTTTGAGGTTCTGGGTGGTTGGAGAAGACCCTGTGTGCAAACAAAGTCATCTCACCTAGTTTAAGGTACGAATTTGAATTTTTTTCAAAATCTGTTCGCGTAGAAGACTTACAAGTAAGTCATCTGTATGTAGAAGACTTACTGATGAGTCTTCTGGTCAAACGGACGACTTAAACTAAGTCGTCCAGCTTTGTTTGGTGAAAAAAAACAGTCCAGACGACTTATATATAAGTCGTCTACGAGAAACAGGCTAGTTTTGCATTTGACCGAATTGTGTCAGATCTTTGACTATTTCTGGACGACTTATAATTCAGTCGTCTCTCGGAAAGTTAAAATTTCAATATTTTATTAAACTAGACGACTTACGTGTAAGTCGTCTTAGGTTAGTTTTGTAGTTGAAAAATAAAACTTCATAATTTAATTTTTACCAGACAACATAATATAAAGTCGTCCCGTCAGAAGACTTAATTTAAAGTCGTCCGGGGAAAGCAAAGTCGTCCAGAATTTTTCCCAATTAAGTCGTCCAAACCTTGCTTATCCCGGACGACCTTAAATTAAGTCGTCTAGCTGGACGACTTTTAGTTAAGTCGTGTGGAGAAAGTTAAATTTCAAGTTTTATTTTTCAATTACAAAACTAACCTGGGACGACTTACGTGTAAGTCGTCTAGTTTGAATAAAATATTGAAATTTTTACTTTCCAGAGACGACTGATTTATAAGTCGTCCAGAAATAGTCAAAGATCTGACACGATTCGGTCAAATGCAAAACTAGCCCGTTTTTCGTAGACGACTTATATATAAGTCGTCTGAAATTTTTTTTTTAACAAACAAAGCCGGACGACTTAGAATTAAGTCGTCCCTTTTAATTTTCAATTGCAAAAGTGACCTCTTTAGACGACTTACCTTTAAGTCTTCTGGACGACTTAAATCTAAGTCGTCTGCGATAATGTTTGTTGAACTTCTTCATTTTCTCTATGTTTACTAATGTGTTTTATTTTGAATATTTGCAGATGATTTTTAAGTTACATGCAGTGTATGGAGAATGGTTGTTGAGAGATTTCCGTTGGGATTTTGTGGTTGATGATCTCAAAGGAGCAAGATTGTTTTTATTGAATGAAGATTCAACACATGCTGAACTTGTTGCAATGGCTCAAGAAGATTATAACCTGGACATGAGATCAGTGACTGTGGAGATTAGCTACTCATTACCAGCAGAAATGATGATGACTCCAAGCAGTCCTCCCATTCATGTTACAAGTGATAGACAAGTTCGAAACTTGCTCGAGATACTCAAAACGCATAGAGTATGTCTTTGTGTATCAAGCCGCAGCAAGGTGGAAACGGTTTCAGAGAAAAGAGAAGAAGCTGGTGAATGGGAAGAAGATGTTGGTGATAATGATGAAGCTGGTGAATGGGAAGAAGATGTTGGTGATAATGATGAGGCTGATGAATGTTTTGAAGATGTTGGTGATAATGAGTCTGTTGAAGATGAAAATCAAGATGGGGAGGAGGAAAATGGGGAGGAGGAAAATGGGGAGGAGGATGCTGATAACACTATTGCTGGTGAAACGGATCAGAATGGTGGGGATTACAGTCTTTATGGAAAGGTTCTAGATGAGGACGAGGAAGATGATGATAATATTTGTTTTGAAGAAATTGAAAAGACATATGCTAAGACAAATGCTATTGAAGGAGGAAAATCGGATTGTACCAGCATCTATGTCAACCAGAGTTTTGTTAGCAAGGATGCACTGCTTTCAGAGCTGCGGTTGACAGCAGTGAGGGGTAGGTTTTCTTTCAGAATATACAAATCAACAAAAACTCTCCTTGTGGCAATATGTCGGGTTAGCGGTTGTGGATGGAAGATCAGAGCGAGTGTGAAACATGGGTCAAACACGTTTTGGGTAACAAAGTATGTGGAAAAACATTTATGCTCAATTGGAGACCGAATCGCTCAGCGGAGACACTGTACTCCAAAGTATGTTGGTAGTCTTTTCATTGATCGTGTTGGGATCATTGATGGGATAACTCCACAGCATATCACTGATGCAATGAAGAACATGTTTGGCATGACGCTTGATTACACCACTTCATACAGAGCACTGTTATATGCACAGAAATTGGTGAGAGGATCAGCAGAAGAAGGGTATTCGCGTCTGCCTTCATATCTCGAGCAAATCTCCATTGCAAATCCTGATTCTATCACGGCTATAGAACTTGATTCTGAGAAAAGATTTAAGTATCTATTTCTCTCTTTTGGAGCTTCTATCAAAGGTTTTAAGTATCAGAGAAGGGTCATTGTGGTGGATGGAACTCACCTAAGTGGAAAGTATGGAGGTGTTATGTTAGTTGCAGCCGCACAAGATGGCAATTTTCAGATATTCCCATTGGCTTTTGGGATCGTGGATGCTGAAGATGAACCTTCTTGGGAATGGTTTTTCACAAAATTGGCTAGTTGTATATCTCATGACAAGCCTCTGGTGATAGTCTCTGACCGGCACGCGGCCATTAAAAGTGCGTGTGAGAAGGTGTTTCCTTGGGCAACCCGAGGAATATGTTATTATCACCTTCAAGATAACATTGTCAAAAAGTTTAAAGGGAAACATCTCATGTACTTGGTGAAAGGGGCTGCTTATGCGCACACGGTTCACGATTTTAACCGGTACATGGCTGAGATACGGAGTGCAAACCCGGAACTTGCAACGTATTTGGAGAAGGCCGACGCCAAGCTATGGTCAAGGGTTTATTGTAAGGGGAACAGGTTCAACATAAAAACAAGCAACATCGCTGAATCTATTAATTCCGCACTGAAGCGAGCAAGAGGATTTCCGATTCCGTTCCTGCTGGAGTTCATAAGGCAGAAGTTAGGAAAATGGTATTGGAAAAGGAGACAAGATGCTTTGAGTCTCCCAACTGTACATAGCCGGGGTGTTGAATACTTGCTTGCTGTTCGATCAGAGATAGCGGATACGATGACGGTCGAACCAATTGATGGATGGCGTTTCTTTGTCAAAGGTGGCAAAATGGACTGTGCGGTTGATTTGGAACATGTAAAGTGTGGTTGTGGTGTCTATGGAGTGGAGAAAATACCTTGCTCTCATGCTATAGCAGCTGGAACACATGCTGGTGTGCATATCGACACACTTGTATGTCCACTTTACTCAAAGAATCATCTGTATGCAGGATACTCAGAGAATATATATCCTATCGTGTCACAACATATTGAGGAACGAGAATGCTTTCCTCCAAACGTAAAGCGTGGTCCGGGGAGACAGAAGAAATCAAGATGGCAATCTTGGTTGGAGCTATCTAGGATGAGGGGACACAAACCCAGGAAGAAACACAGGGCACGGAGATGCTCAAACTGCAAGGAAACTGGCCATACGAAACCACAATGTACACAACCAGTTGACTAGTTGTCCAGACGACCTAAATATAAGTCGTCCAGTCTTGATTACCCGTCCAGACGACTAATTTCTAAGTCGTCCAGTGTTTCGTCTACCTTCTACGAAGTCGTCCAGTCTTGATTACCCGTCCAGACGACTAATTTCTAAGTCGTCCAGTGTTTCGTCTACCTTCTACGAAGTCGTCCAGTGTATTAGACTACCTTCTACTATCCCTTCAAGTGTATTTTTTTTAGACGACCTTTTACGAAGTCGTCCAGTGTATTTAAGTCGTCCAGTGTATTTAAGTCGTCCAGTTTTTAGACTACCTTCTACTATCCCTTCAAGTGTATTTTTTTTAGACGACCTTTTACGAAGTCGTCCAGTGTATTTTATTTTTAGACTACCTTATTTTTTTTAGACGACCTTATTTGTAAGTCGTCCAGCTGGAAAACCTTCCAGACGACTTATTTGTAAGTCGTCCAGCTGGAAAACCTTCCAGACGACTTATTTGTAAGTCGTCCAGCTGGAAAACCTTCCAGACGACTTATTTGTAAGTTAGAAAATCTATACAAGTTAGAAAATCAAATAAATCATACATGCCCACAAACATACAAATAGATTTGTGTAAACAAATAGTTCAAATATACAAATAGATTTGTGTATACAAATAGTTCAAATATACAAATTGATTTGTGTATCTATACAAGTTAAAAAATCTATACAAGTTAAAAAATCTATACAAATTGATTTGTGTATCTAATCATACATGCCTACAAACATACCACCATCCTCATTATCTTTCAGATGCTGATCAACAAGCTCCGTCCATATAGCCAAAGCCATAGTATCCCTCATAGTCTTCGCATTGGACCTAGCAAAGTCTTTAGGGCTAAAGGGGACCCCAAGAGCATGACATTCAATGTACTTTGCAGCGTACACGCCACAATCACCATTGTTGGCCGTGGGTACATCTTTGAGGAGTCTCTCATAAGTGTATCGCTCCAACCCATGCATCTGGTCTCCGCACTCCACAATCAGATAAGGGACCATCTCGAGAAAAGGCTCCATTATCTCATCCCATCTTTCTGGTATGGTAGTTGAAGGTATGCTGTCCCAGACGACTATGTGCCTCTTAGGGATCGATATCCAAATAGCCACCCAATGTTTGTTGTCCAAGTTCAGTGGCGCATAGATATCATCAATGTCCTCCCCCCACTTCTTGTTTGATTGGCAAAATGAAGGCATTGATCCGTCATACAAACTCGCCGCCCCACTAGGTAGCATTTTTCCTAAACCATTGTGATCAGACGACGATGTTTTGAAGACCAGATACTGTTCTCTCCAAGACTGGGTAAAGTTGTGATCCAGGAAGCACATTCGCTCGCTCCGGAAACATTGTGGGTTCTCCTTATACCTCTGCCTCAGCACATTCATCCAAGCATCTATATGCTGCATATAAAATAATACAAGTTAGAACCTTCCAGACGACTTATATATTTACAAATCTATACAAAGACAAGTTACCAGACGACTTATTTGTAAGTCTTCTGGAAGGTTTTCCAGCTGGACGACTTACAAATAAGTCGTCCAGCTGGAAAACCTTCCAGACGACTTATATATTTACAAATCTATACAAAGACAAGTTACCAGACGACTTAAAGATAAGCAGAAGACTTACTACGTCTTCCAGCCATGCTTTGGATGTCCGGAGTTTTTGATACCACCAAGTTGGTGATGTACGTGGTTTGTCCTCTTCCTTAGTGAAATAATCACTGCAAACAAAAAAGCAATCAGTTTTGGTAGACTAAATCAAGCTATTATGGGTAAAGCAATCACTTACGGATCAGTTTTCAACCAATCAGCGAGCTCCTTCATCTTAGGTCTGTTTAGTGTGGGAAATGGATTATACTTTCCCACTCTAAGGAGTTTCCTTCTCTCTGCCGTATAAGGAGATATCTGCGTGGGAGCAGGTTTCTTCGTTCGTTCACTCCTTGCACGCACAGAAGCAGTGGGAGCTGTTTGGTCCAATACAACCAGGCTCGGTTCTGAAGCTGAAGCTGGATCGGTGGAAGCGAAGCTCGGTTGTTGATCGTTGGAAGCGAAGCTCGGTTGGTCAGTGGAAGTGAGAGGAACAATCTCTTTGGAGGTGACACCATCTGCTTTATCCTCCGGCAAGATCTTATATACCGAGATCGCCTCATCTGCTGTATCCTCCGGCAACAATCTCTGCAATAAAAGAGAACAAGTTAACCCTGGACGACTTAAATAAAAGTTGGGAGAGGATTTGGTTCCTGCTGGAGTTCAGACGACTTATTTGTAAGTCTTCTGGAAGGTTTTCCAGCTGGACGACTTACAAATAAGTCGTCTGGCTGGAAAACCTTCCAGACGACTTATTTGTAAGTCGTCCAGCTGGAAAACCTTCCAGACGACTTATATATTTACAAATCTATACAAAGACCAGACGACTTAAAGATTTGATACTAACCTCTTTGGGCAGAGGAGAAGGCTGTTTCTTTTGAGGAGAAGGCTTTTTCGTTTGAGGAGCAGGCTGTTTCGTCTGAGGAGCAGGCTGTTTAGTTTGAGGAGCAGGCTGTTTCGTTTGAGGAGCAGGCTGTTTAGTTTGAGGAGCAGGCTGTTTAGTTTGAGGAGCAGGCTGTTTCGCCTTTTGAGGAGTAGGCTTTGCCTTTTGAGGAGCAGGCTGTCTGGTGGGAGGAGTAGGATGATTGGTTTGAAGTGGAGGCTGATCCTTTTGAGGAGTAGTCTGTTTGTTACTAGCCCCGGTTTCTGGGGCTTGTGGGTAGGGGTGTTTTTACTAACCCCGGTTTCTGGGGCTTGAGGGGTAGCCTGATTGGTGACACCAACCTTCTTCTCCACAGCTTCCAATCTATCAGAGATCTTCCTAATCTCCCTGATGCACTTCTTAAACCCCTCTTTCATCATGTCACCTAAGCCACTTCTTAAGTCCTTGAACATGTTTTCTAACTCCTCTCTGGTCACCCAACTAGCCTCTTCTCTAGCCTCTTCTGTAGCCTCTTCTGTAGCCTCTGTAGGAGCCTCTTCTCTAGCCTCTTTAGGAGCCTCTTTAGGAGCCTCTTTACGAGCTTTCTTCCGAGGTCTCTGATTGTCTTCCTCCACCTCCTCCACAACCATCTCTTTGGCTCTTTTCGATGGAGTCACAAACTTGGGTTTTGTACCAGTGACTTCCCAGCAATCCATGGTCCACTTCCACGGTCTCCGATCATACATCACTTTAATGATGTTCTCCGCGGGCACGTCATCAACCTCAGAGTCCCATTTTGGCCACATTTCACTAATGTCCTTCTCAACAAAGTTGATCACGCGGGTCTGCAGTAAATAGAAGAAGAATCGAGTTAGATATTTGAAACAAAATACTAAATAGACGACTTAATTATAAGTCGTCAACTAAGTCGTCCAGCTGGACGACCTTCCAGACGACTTATTATAAGTCGTCTACTAAGTCGTCCAGCTGGACGACCTTCCAGACGACTTATAATAAGTCGTCTACTAAGTCGTCCAGCTGGAAGACCTTCCAGACGACTTATAATAAGTCGTCTACTAAGTCGTCCAGTTGGAAGACCTTCCAGACGACTTATAATAAGTCGTCTACTAAGTCGTCCAGCTGGAAGACCTTCCAGACGACTTATAATAAGTCGTCTACTAAGTCGTCCAGCTGGAAGACCTTCCAGACGACTTATAATAAGTCGTCTACTAAGTCGTCCAGCTGGAAGACCTTCCAGACGACTTAATTAAGTGAAGATGGAAAGGTACCTGACTCAAGATAGCAGCTTTCATGAATCTGCGGCCTCTGCTGCCGTCGTAAGCCAGAATCGGTGGAGACGGACTGTTTGCTCTGGGTAGACCAATACTAGCACCCAATCCCGGAATAGCTTCGTACGCCCAGACCTGAAGAACTTGTATAAAGCCATCCACGGTGTAACAGCCAGTAATATCTTTGTTCCACAAAGAGTCCATCAGCACCTTAAACGCGACTCTCCCCCATGGATAATTCTCAAACCTTTCTAAATCCATCACTAGCCTTGCGAGAGTAGCTCGTGTAGCGCTTGAGAACTTTTTCCCTTCAATGAATCCAGTGAAGATGGAAAGGTACGCGAGTCGCTTGCGATCTTCCCTGGACCAATCCCCGCATCTCTTCAGTGCTGCTATTATCTGATCAGTACTTGGCCCAGCTTCCCGATGAACTCCCATCATCTCCCAGAAAGAAACCATCTGTGGGGTAACTTCACATTCTGGTGTCTCAAGGTCCTCGATGTAGTCGCAGTTTAGACCAGTGATGTTTTCAAACTCTAACAGTGAAAACCTCGCAGGTTCTGGACCAACGAGACACCACATCTCGTACTTCTTCTTAATGTCCAGCTTTAAACCGAGCAAGTGGTGAACCAGCCTTGAAGCCCAACCAAATCCCTGCTCCTTGAACTTGATGAAAACTCCCAATCTCGACTCCTTGAGCTCTTCAAATTCAGCATCAGTGAGAGCTTCCCTAAGAGCAGTATGCAACTTCGTGTTATCCGTATGATACGAAATGCTATTGTGGGGTTCTGGCTCTTCCCCTAATGTGTATAACCTACGGGGGAGTTCTGGAATATCCATCCTTTTTGTCTGCAAAATAATCAAAGACAACAATAGAAGTCAGAACACAAGCTAAATCAATCACGCCTTAATTGTTACTCCAGACGACTTAGTAGACGACTTAAATATAAGTCGTCTAGAAAGTCGTCCAACTGGACGACTTAGTTGACGACTTATATTTAAGTCGTCTGGAAAGTCTTCCAAATGGACGTACTAAGTCGTCCAGGTTGAAGACTTTCCAGACGACTTACTTACAAGTCTTCCAGTAGAAAAATTTCAAGCGGACCTGATTAGTCGCAGAAAAAGTTCGAGTACTCGTCATTGTGGTTATAGATCTGAAAAAATAAACGTGAAACGGTGAGAATGAGTAAATTGAAAGAGACAACGTTTTATGTTCATCTTTTCCACGAGTTTGATGACTTACCGGCGTTAGGGTTTACAGAGAAACGGCGCTACGGTTTACAGAGAAGAAGCGGCGGCGCTAGGGTTTAGAAGAAGCGGCGGCGCTAGGGTTTAGAAGAAACGGCGGTGCTAGCTAGTGTTTAGAGTAAGCGGCGGTGAGGTGAGCACGGTGGCGAGGGCGACGGTTTGTTCGGAAATAGTGGAAGCGGGGGCGCTAGGGTTTAGAGGAATCGGCGGCGCTAGGGTTAGAAGAAGCTGCGGCGACAACGGTGAGAATGAAGTGAGATAGATAGCCGACGTTGAGAACGATGGTTGTTCGGAAATAGTGGGAATTCGAATCGCCTTTGATATCGCCGGTGAGAGAGAACTGTTAGGGTTTCTGTTCGCGGAAAATGAAAAAAAAAAAAAAAATCACCTTATATATTGGGTAAATAATCCGGTTAGCTTTAAAAGTACATTGGTAAACTTTAAGGTTTGGTCCGGTTTAGACGACTTATTCTGGCTGATAATGTACATCAGACGACCTAATATTTAGTCGTCTGGGAACAGAAGACTAAATATTAAGTCGTCCAATACCCTAAAATGAACCCCTAAACTAAAATGACTAAATTAACTTACTAACCACGTTATAAAATCAAATTATACTTCAATAGTGTTTACTATACACAGAAATGAACACGCCTAGGTAATTTTAAAAATTTTCAAAAACGGTTTTAATGCTTTCCAAAATCTAACCCTAAGAACACATACAATACTACAACATATGTTGATGAAACATAAACTAAAGAATATCATGACTCACTACTTTCACTCATCTGGGCTGAAAACAATTGAAATTTGTTATATATTAATTTATATCTCTTAAGACATATGTTAATTACATAATTCCAATTTTTCACTTATCAAAATATTTTTTACAAAATTTTTAAATTATGTTTAAGAATAACTGTCCAGACGACTTAATTTAAAGTCGTCTGGACGACTTATTTTCAAGTCGTCTGTTTACAGACGACTTGCGAGGGGTAGAAACGTAAAAAAAAATCCGTTTTTTTGTTTGTTCACAAGGAGATAGTTGTAATTTCAATAGCCTTTTAGGTTACTTTTGCCTTTGACCCAAGTTGGGGTACTCTTTTGGGTTTGACTCCAAGTTTTGAGTCACAATTGGTAATTCTCCCAAAAAAGATTTACGGAAATAGTGAACCTGACATTTTTCTTTACTTTTTAAATCAATAAGTTAACTGAAACTTACAAGACATTGATGTAAAACCACAATCAAGAATTAATAGATGATCATAAAAAAGTTTCAAAATATAATAGTTAGAAAGTAAACTATAACAAACAACAACATAAAAAATAATAGTTAGAAAGTAAACTATAACAAACAACATATAAAAAATAAACCATAAATATAAGATATAATGATTTATATAATAAAAACAAGAGCTCTTATGTAATATAAACAATGAGATCTTAGGTTATTGTTCTTGGCCACATGGATTGAGTGGATTATGAGATTTATCACACCTGTTAAATATAAGATCCTTATGAATGGTTAATCAAGGGAAAATAGTATTTCTAAGAGAGGTTTACGCCAAAAAGATCATTTGCTTCTTTTCATATTTATTCTATGCACGGAACCGCTCGTTAGCCTTCTTAGTCATGCAGATAGTCAACGAAAGATAACGGGGATGCATGTTACAAGAACTTGTCCCTCAATATCTTACATTATTTCTGTTGAAGATAGCCTTTTCTATTGTAAGACGGAACTCCGTGAATGTAAAGAAGCTGTGAAACTAGTAGGCAATACAGAAAGGCTTCATGTCAATGTATCGACTTCGATAAATCGTCCTTACTCTTTGGTAAGAGAACAACTGTTAATGTAAGACAAACAATAAAAGACACTCTTGGAATCCAGAATGAAGGAAGGATGATTACATATTTAGGGATTTATGAAGATATCAGTGGTTCTATATGAAAATTGTTTGTTTTTCTTAAGGATAAATTACAAAGTAAAGTGAATGGGTGGACTGGTAGATAGTTATCAAAAGGTGGTAAAGAAGTGCTTATTAAATCAATTTTGCTAGCACTGCCGACCTATGTCATGGCGAGCTTCTTACTTCCTCTGGAGGTTTGCGAAAATCTAGTGATGGCCATTACATGCTTTTAGTGGAGTTCGGATACCCAGTGGAAAAAACTGTCTATCAAGAGAGGAAGGTGGAATTGGATCGATGATGATTCATGCGTTCAGTTTAGATATGTTAGCAAAGAAGATGTAGAGATTAGTTCAATAGCCAAAGTCTCTTGTGGCCTGCGTGTTGCATGGAAAATACCATGGACTAAATTCGCCATTGCGGGCTGGTACTGTCAACTCATCTTCTTACGTTTGGACTAGCTTCTCTGCAGCGAGACCGTTGTGAAGACATATAAAATACTACTTTAAGTATGAAAATAAAACTCATCTCCAAAGAAGTTTTGCCATTTAAAAGAGAATAAAATAGTCATACACAATTATCGTACACTGAATATCCAAAACTTTGGTGACTTTCTTGCAAGTCGAAGAGACAACATCGAGGCTTGTAATAGCCGGTTCTTTGTAGTGGAGAGAGGGGGAGACTTGATGGACAAAACCTGGTGTCCTATGAAATCAAGAAGATATGGCTGATTTTTAAAAAGATATAGCTAGAGTATGGAGAATAAACTTATCTTTATAAGAAGTATAGATGAGCTTCCAAGTTGGGGGAGATACCGACATCGTGGCCAAGGATGATGAATGATAAAGAACATTTAACTTCTTCTGCACTATCTTCATTCCAAGATTATGTTGGAACTCGTTTTTGATAAAATAATTTTAGACTATTTTCAGTAGGTTTTCGCGCGGAAACATTTGTAAGAATAACTGAATGTTTGGAACTAGAAGTAGTATAACCACATGTCAAAATCAGAATTGTTTTTGAATGACAATGGATGTCCAAAAGTGAATGTTTACAAAACCACCAAAGCTTTTAAATTTGGCTAAATATACCAATTAGCAAATGTCACACTTTGAATATTTGGATCTGAATTTAATTTTGAAATTATATCCAGTATTATTCAGTGTTTTTAAACCTGGACCGAACCGGCGGTCGGACCAGGTTCAACCGCGAACCGGACACCAAGCTGGGTTGGGTTAATGCCAAAACCAATAAAATTTGAACCGGTTAAAAACCCATATTGAACCGTTAAAAATCCGGAAACCGGTGATCCAACGAACCGGTTAAATTTTGGTTCGTATAGAAAACAAAAATTTTGTTAATAAAATAACTAGTTTTTTTCAAAACAAAAATAGGGTTTGTGACAAATTACAACTCAAGGTATTTCTATCTTTGACATCTTTTTTTTTTAAGTCTGAGATGTTTTATAAGGTATTTTATACTTGTCAAAGTATTATTTTTCTCGATGGAATTAATAATTGAAAACTTACGTTTGTGTCTTTGATGTTCTCTGCAAAACTTTTGCAGTGTACTAAGCAATGGAAGAGAATGATCAAGAAATTCCAATTCTATCAAATTCAAACATAGAAAATCAACAACCGTCACAATGTGTATATAATTTTTTTTTAAAATGATAAAGATTTATAGTGATAAAAACCTGGAAAGTAAATTTTAAATTATTTTTTCTATTGATATATGTCAACGATTAGATTGTTTTATTACTTTTATACATTTCAGTTTGCTATTTTCTAAATTTATTTGTTAAAACACTACAAGAAAACACGCAGATACTGAGGGACTTTTTCCTCAGTATGTCGTCGGAATAACCGTATTCCGACGATATACCGAGGAAAAAGGTCCTCGAAAAAAACTTCTCGAAATTTCATTTTCCCTCGAAATTTCCTCGAAATTTTCTGACAGAATTTCGAGGAACAGTAATTTCGAGGAAACTGTGAGGACGAGGGTTCGTCACAAAGTCCTCAAAATTTTCCTAGGGACGTGGTCGTCGAAATATTCTGAGGGAACCCTTTCCTCGGAATTTTCAAAAAAATAAATAAAAAAAAATATTAATTTTTTTAATGAAATTCGAAAATATAAAATATAAAATAAAAATTGAAATTGAAAATATATTAGATGATATTATTCAAAATTGTACAAATTAAAATATATTAAAATTAGTTTTAATAAATAAAAATTTTAAAAATCCAAAAATAGTTTTAATCACAAAAATATAAATATATAAAAAAATAGTTTAATAATTACTATATATAGTTTTTAGTATACATGATTTATACATATATATATTTATAAAAAAATTACAAATCGTTTATAAATATAGAAAAAGGTTTTTAAATATTTTTAAAATTTATAAAAAACGTTTTATTATTACTGTAAACTTTAAAAAACGTTTTAATATATATAAAAATAGTTTAATAATTACAAAAATAATTTAGATATATAAAAAAGAGTTTAAATATATAAAAAATAGTTTAGTAATTACAAAAAATGATTTAAAAAATCATATACACATTTTTAAAATCAAAAAACGTTTTAAAAAATCAAAAAACGTTTAAAAACATGAAAAACGTTATGAATTTTAACCAAAACACAAAATAAATCGAAAAAAAAAATAAAACAACAATTTCATAATTACAAAAAAGTTTTAATATATATAAAATAGTTTAATAATTAAAAAAATAGTTTTAATATATAAAAAATAGTTTAATAAGTACAAAAGTAGTTTTATATATAAAAAATAGTTTTAAAAATCAAAAAACGTTTTAAAAATTCAAAAATGTTTTAAAAAATCATATACACATTTTTAAAAATAAAAAAACGTTTTAAAAAAATCAAAAAACGTTTTAAACATGAAAAACGTTTTGAATTTTACCCAAAACACAAAAGAACTAAAAAAAATATATAACAACAATCCAAACTTGAAAATCCTAAGCTATCCATTCAATCCTAGAATTTCCTTCCTAACAACCTAAATTTCGAGATCTAACATCCAAAGAATCGATCTATGAAGAGAGGAAGAGAAGAGAAATGAACTTACATGATAGGAAGAGAGGAGAGGAAGAGAGGGGATTTGCCGCGCAGAGGAAGAGAGAAGAAGAAGGAGGCCGCGCAAGAGAGGAGAGGAAGAGAGGAGAGGCAGAGAGAAATGGGGAAGAGAAGAACGTAAAACCTAATTTATGAGACGTCCGACGGACACTGTCTGGCGGAATTTCCTCACAAAATTTAATAAGGTTTCTCGAAATCTTCTAATCTAATTTTCGCGAAACGTTTGGCGGCTAGGGTTGCCGGGTTAATGAAAAATATTCCGAGGAAAGCAGGTTCCTCGAAATTTTCTCACAATATTGTGAGGAAATTTCGAGGAAACAAGGTTTGAAAGCAGGCTCCTCGAAATTTCCTCACAATATTGTGAGGAAATTTCGAGGAAACAGGGTTTGGGGTTTTGAAAACATCGATTTTTTTCCTCTATGTCATTTCTTATACAAATGTAATTCATACTAATGAGGTTTCTTTGTATAGATGATCATAAACAATGAAATAACACAATTACAAAAATAATTGTAAGTATTCCCTTTAACGTTTATTAAAATGTATAAGTGTTTTTCTTATGTTGTGTGGTTTCCGTTCAATCCGCAAAACATTATTTTCGGTTTAAAACCCTAAAGTTTGACTTCATAATCTGCCTAAGACACTTAATGAAGGTTATATACGTGTTATTCAATCCGCAAAACGTTGTTTTCGGTTTAAAACCCTTATTCCTCCAAATTTCCTCGGAATATTGTGAGGAAATTTCGAGGAAACAGGGTTTGAAAGCAGGTTCCTCGAAATTTCCTCACAATATTATGAGGAAATTTCGAGGAAACAGGGTTTGGGGTTTTGAAAACATCGATTTTTTTCCTCTATGTCATTTCTTATACAAATGTAATTCATACTAATGAGGTTTTTTTGTATAGATGATCATAAACAATGAAATAACACAATTACAAAAATAATTGTAAGTATTCCCTTTAACGTTTATTAAAATGTATAAGTGTTTCTCTTATGTTGTGTGGTTTCCTTTCAATCCGCAAAATATTATTTTCGGTTTAAAACCCTAAAGTTTGACTTCATAATCTGCCTAAGACACTTAATGAAGGTTATATACGTGTTATTCAATCCGCAAAACGTTGTTTTCGGTTTAAAACCCCTTATTCCTCGAAATTCTCTCGGAATATTGTGAGGGAATTTCGAGGAAATACCGAAAATCATTTGTTTCGTCGAAATTTCCTCGAAATATTTCGAGGGTATTTCGACGAACAAGGGGTTTT
This sequence comes from Raphanus sativus, assembly GCF_000801105.2. Classification (NCBI taxonomy): domain Eukaryota; kingdom Viridiplantae; phylum Streptophyta; class Magnoliopsida; order Brassicales; family Brassicaceae; genus Raphanus; species Raphanus sativus. The sequence goes on along the minus strand of NC_079511.1, from coordinate 25,190,051 downwards.
AAATCAAACCCATCAACCGTGAAGGGACATTCCGAGGAAATTTCGAGGAAACCCTATTGTCCCTCGGTATTCCCTCGAAAATACCGAGGAAATGTGTCTTCCTCGCAATTTCCTCGAAATGTTTCGAGGAAATGTGTCTTCCTCGCAATTTCCTCGAAATTTTTCGAGGAAATACCGAGGAAACCATATTTTTTGGTTTCCTCGGTATTTCCTCGATTTTTCGTCAGAAAATTCCGAGGAACTTATTTTCCCTCGGTATGTCCCTCAGAATACCGATGTTTTCTTGTAGTGAAATATGCATATTATATACAAAATATTATTAAATTCAGTTTAGTACATCAAACCCGGTCCAATCCAATCGAACCAGGTCGAACCACATTGACCCGTGACCCAAAATATTTCCGGTTCGCTCGTCGGTCCGGTTTTAAAAACACTGGTATTATTCATACAAATCACATCCATATAATATTTTGTATGTTCTTAAATATAAAATTTACATTATTTGGGAATTATTTTGTTGCTTCCAACTTGGTCAATCAGTAAGCGATCGAACAAAATCACTTTCGTAAGGTACGTTATCATTATTAGTTATGGGGATTGACTCACCATAATAACAATTGATTTGTTAGTTATGGGGATTGACTCACCATAATAACAATTGATTTGTTACTAAATACTGCGTATACTCCACAATGACAATTGATTCATACAAATCACATCCATATAATATTTTGTATGTTCTTAAATATAAAATTTATATTACCCATTGGAAATTATTTTGTTGCTTCTGACTTGGTCAATCAATGGTCAATCGAACAAAATCACTTTCGTAAAGTACGTTATCATTATTAGTTATGGGGATTGACTCACCATAATGACAATTTGATTTGTTACTAAATACTCCATAACGTCTACAATGTGCGTTTCATCATCTGAGCGCTATAAAACATGTGTTCTCATTTAGAAAAGAGAGACGAACAATACAACACCAAAAGATTCTCCTGCTTGAATATTTTCTTTTATTTTTAGTTTTTTTTTGTGTCCAAAAGAGCAACAAAAAAAAAGTTTCGACATGCTTTCTTTTCGGTGATAGGAGATAGAAATATATGCAGTTGTCTCCTAAGAATCTAATCATTATAAAACTATCACTCTACGAAATGTTTAAAAATCTAAGGAAAGATATTAACTATCCCTTTGCAATTTTTTTGTTTTTTTAATTTCAATATTATAATTTAATTTATGTTCTTATTATATTTTACAAGTATCATTTGCTTTTATAGTAAAATACGGTTCCTACAGATTCAGTCTTGAAACTCTTTGGAAGCTTAACAATAAGAAGCTTGGGTTCTTGTGGCCATTACAACACTTATAGCTCTGTTTCAACATTCTCAAGGAGTTGAAACTAAATGGGTTGGGCAATGGGCTATCATATCGCTTTTAAAGAAAATTAAAGGGGTTTTAAAGAAAACTATTTTTTTTGTTTATTAGATATCACACCCTAAACTTTTATATAAGGACCCTATGTAGATAAAACACTTCTTTCAATGTTCTCCAGAAGATTTAGTACCTAAACTTTGCTATCTTGTGAGTAAGTTGTTAAAAATATTTTACCAAAAAAGGTTGTGAAAACTAAATGGGTTGGAAAGGCTTATCATATCGCTTCTAAAAAAAGTTGTTAAAACAACTTGCAAGCGATGGTACACATCCCAAGTTCATTGAGAAAACAAGATATGGATGATGAGGATATGAGTTTGTCATCTGCATCAACCTTATTGCTCACCCATATCCTTGCACCGTCAAATGTGATGAGGATATGGGTGAGCAATAAGATTGACGAGGATGTCAAAAAAAAAATTGTGTAGGAGCGACTTCATCTTGGTAGTGAATTTTGGCAAATTTTATCGTGTGGTCAATGTGGCAGTATGTCGGAAGCTTGTAATGTGGACATGGATGATGAAGATAGGACCATAATCTTCATTGTAGAAGAGGATATGTATAAACAAGTTTGTAAAGGTATTAAAAATTCATATAATCGATATCGCTTTCAGCCATCTGTCCTCACTTATGTTTCAAGCTTGGTTCGCATCCAGAAAAAGAGGTTAGGTTAGACCTTAAGTGAGTTACGTCTTTCTTATGTTTTTGGTGATGTTTGGTTGTTTCTATTTTAATTGATAGTACTTGATTAAGCAGCTTTTCTTGTCCCTCTTTCTTTGCTTTTGATGAGTATTTGATCCTTTTACTCTAGTACATTGTTCGGCTTATAGCCACTTTTACGTAAAATGATTGATCATGAAGAAATTCATCACGTGAAAGCAGAATTCTTTTTATAGATTTGAGGGTAAAAAGATAATCAATATGCCTAAACAAATTCGTTTTTAATCATAACTAGTGTTTGACCCGCACGCCCGTGCGGGTGTTTATTTTTATTTTTATAAATAAATATTTTATTTTACAAAAATGGTATAATATATATTTTAAAATTTATCTATATTAACTAACTGTTTAATATTAAATCTCTAAACACAATAATTTTATAGTTTATATTTTTTTTTGAACCGTCAATCGTTTTAGCCACATTTCAAGAGTATGATTTGTGCGTCGGGACAAATGTATTTTTATTCTAAATTTATTTTTTAGTTTTTTATTTGTTATTTTGAATAGTTTTAGTTATTTTAGGTAATTTAACTAATTTTTAATTAGATTAGTGAAAATATATATTTTGAGCTTTTTTCAAAAAATTTAGGTTTTTAAAAATATTTTAAGACGATTTCAAACATTGGTTATAATCGATCCGAATCGAACACAGAAGGAACTGAACCAAACTCGATCTAATAATTAGTAAAACCCGAATTGAACTTATGAGTATCACACCAAAAATTTGAAAATCTGTATGAACCGAACCAAATTCGATGGGCCTAAACGACCAGTCATAAGAGTAATACTTGTTTTACTAAGTAAGTTTTGTTTTTTTCTGAATATGAGTAAAAATTAAACTATATAGGAATTCTATATATTTTGTGTTAAAAAAGAGAGAATTCTATATATATTGTTAGTGTGGGTGTGAAGATACAGAAGGAGATCTATACTAAATATTTAGTTTGGCGTGAAATGCACTTAGATTGAATAATTAGTAACCGATAATGATTTTTTTTTGCTTGAAACTGATAATGATATTTTAAAAATTATTTAGATTTGGTTAGTTCCCTTTTTAAATAGTTAGATTAGAGTTATTATTGAGTTCACTAATAGAAATCAAGTATTTCATAATCAATATTTTTTTTAAAAAAAGAAACAAAATAACAACTTTCCAAATTCGACTATAAGGTGGTTTAATACATATTATATTAGTTGTTTGAGAATCTTACAAACGATTTACGCCCTAATAAATAGGTACTTCATATAAAGTTTTTAAGGAAATAGAACTTCAAAGAAAATATCAATCATGAAATTTCTATTTATGTGATAGATATATAGGAAAGAATATTATATATCGTTTTTTCATTTAAATATTGTTTTCCTCAAGTATGACATCTTTTTGGTTAATGATTTAGCTAAGTGTAGATGGAATGTGCTTGATTTTAGGATTATTTTGTGGAGCTAATTAAGATTATATGTAGTATGTTGATTACACTTCAAACATTCATAATATATATGTCTAATGATATCAGCTTGAGAATTTTTAATGATTTTTTTGTATATTATAAAATTTGGATCTGTAAATTTGATGCACTTCATTTTACACTTTTGGTTTATTAGAAGTTGTGAACCCATACATTGATTGGACATCCACTTTCACAATTTGATGTTTTTCTTTTGGTAAAATTTCATAGTTTGATGTTTTATATCTAAACACATAAAATGAGGGTTGGTATGAATTACGTGTATTGCATGAAAACCAATCTTTGATAGTGGTGATAGTGGAATATGATGTACAATAATAATATTAATTTTATGTGCACTTGATTTTAGAATCTTGGCTTATTAATAGTTGTAAACCAATTTATGCAAATATTGGAAAATTTTGCCGGCTAGTAAATAGTAAACCGAGATATTTTTGTTTGTTATGAGATAAATCATGTTAATAATGGGAAAGTCAATCGTAATGGGCTGGTTAATTGACGAAAGGGTTTTTAATTATTACTAAAACTATTGTGTTTAAATCAATGGCATTCAATTGTAATTATTTAGAAAAATTCAGGGTTAATTCAAATTTGTACTTCACTTTTAATAGATTAGATATTGCATGTAAAAGGTGTTTAATTCAACAAAGAGTCTGATCAACTAATAAGGGTAAGCTAGATGCTTGTAATTGCGAATTTGCGACTATATATTAACTATAATTAATAATGATAGCTTTAAGTTGTGCGTTTTAGAGGATGCCGAGAAACATAAGTGGTTAGAGCTACTCCAACGGGACGGCAAAACATTATATTTGCCGTGTCTCACCCCCCAATGGGACGCCAAACCCAACTGCATAATTAAAGTTTTGGTGTTTTGTGAACAGTGTTACACCATATTTTGGTGTAACACTGTTCACAAAACACCAAAACTTAAAATATTTTTTTATTCTTACTTTTATTTTAAAATAATATATTTAAATGAATATATATCAGTTAATTATACTTTTAACATATATTAATAAGCAAATTAATTAAAAATACAAATAAATACCATCAACTAAAATAATAAATTATTAAAAACATATTATTACATAATTAAAATTAAACACACATAAAATTACATAATTAAAATTAAAAACACATAAAATTACATAATTAAAATTAAACACACAGAAAATTATCAATTAAAATCAAACACACAAAAATTACATAATTAAAAAAATACACATAAAACACACAAAATATAAATTCTAATAATAATCTAATAAATTCCAGGAAATCCATTTCCGTCTCCGCTAAGCAAATTATAGTACTGGGAAAAATCTTGTTGCTCACTTGGTGATTTTGGGTCTTCATCTTGAGGTTGTTGTCCTTGAACTTGACTTCCTTGAGCTTGATCCCCTTGAGCTTGGTCTCTTTGAGCTTCATATACTCGATATTGGGATCCATGATATTGGCTTTGAGAACCTTCTCCGTGTTCTTCATATTGGGTTGTTGGTACTCCTCTACTTAGAATCACCGCTCTTTCATTTTCAATGTACGCACGTCTTGCTGGATCAGTTATAGAACTCAAATCCGCGAGTAACATTTTTCGCTCATGTTTCTTTCTTTGTAACTCTACTTTCTGTCTTTTAATTTCGTTTCTTTGAGAAGTACCTTTAACCATAGCTTTTAGAAGCTTATCATTTTGCTCCATCATTTGTTTAAATTGTTCATCAGAGTGTTGTTTTTTCTTTGCTTTTTTCACACCCATTGGTCTCTTTGATAAATTACCACCGGATTCTTCACTATTTAAATTTAGATCGAAGGAATTCATACCAAGGGATGGCGATGACTCATCTTGGTTTGATGAAGACGATTTGGCATTACGACTTTCTTCTGAGAATGCAATGGCTCTGTTGCTGTGGTTATTTGAAAATTTTTCAATACCTTTAAGGATTGGCCAGACGTGATCAAATTTGAACCCTTTCTTGTATTTGACATCTTGTGTCAATAACATCTTCGCTTGGTTTAACTGATTTTATATTAAGAAAGAGATAAATGTAAACAAGTTAGCAAACATAAAAATAATACACTATGAGCAAATACAAACAATATCTATTTATGCACACTTACAATGTCTTGTTCGGAAGCATCGCTGGGATTTTTATTTTCAATCTGGTTAACACATCCTCTCAGCTTGGAGACTGCAGAAAGAATTATCGTCATTCGGGTTTGCAAAGATCTTCTCGGTCTTGGTTGGGTAAGAGAAATCTCAGATTTTTCATATTCAGTTTGAACTCTTGTCCAAAACTGATCGCCTGATTGGTTTATCCCTATGATTGGATTTTGAGAAACATCAAGATACACATGACATAAGTGTTTATCTTCTTCAATAGAATATGATTGAGAGCGAATTGAAGCCATTTTTAAAGGAATATTAATAGTAAGAAACTTAATACAAGATGGTGTGATCATTCAACGAGAAGTATACATTTTATAAACAAGTGAAGGCAAAAGTAATTGTGACATCTTGGCCACAAAAATTCAGAGATATTTTGGTATTTTTATGAGATAATTATAATTGATGTAAAGATGATGAGACTTGTGAGTGCAACGGCTAGATTTTGGTCAACAAAATTCAATGGGTAAGATCAATTTGTTTTTTTCTGAGATAGTGGTAAGGGACATAAAGATGATGCGACTAATCAAAGCAATAGTTGGATCTTGGTCGAAAAAATTCAATGGGTAAGATCAATTTGTATTTTTCTTAGATAGTGGTCATTGATAAAGATGATGAGACTGATTAAAGCTATGGTTGGATCTTGGTCGAAAAATTCAATCGGTAAGATCAATTTGTATTTTTCTTAGATAGTGGTAAGGGACATAAATATGATGAGACTGATCAATGTAACGGTTAGATTTTGGTCAACAAAACTCAACGGGCAAGATCAATTTGTATTTTTCTAGATAGTGATAATTAGGATAAAGAAGATGAGACTGATCAATGCAACGGTTAGATCTTGGTCGAAAAAATTGAACGGGTAAGATTGAATTACTTACACTATAAAGAGGATACCATATATGGAAAATAAGATGAATACCACCATCATCTTCTATTAATTCTTACAAAAAATGAATTTCAACTATGGAAGTTCATCTTATATACCACCTTCTTCTTCTTCTTCATCTTCTTCTTCAGATGATAATTATTACGAGGACATACAAAACCAAGTAGTATCTCAAATTACTGCTAACAACAATTTTCTCATCACTCATAACCTATCTAACTCGGAGGGTTCCCACGGTGGATCTATTCCGGGTCATGTAGTTATCAACCGTGACCGAGAAACTTCTTCTCGCAATCTCTTCAGTGATTATTTTTCAGATAATCCTTTGTTCTCGGAGACGATGTTCCGACGAAGATTTCGGATGAGCCGTCCTTTGTTTATGCATATTCATGATGCTATACAAAGACATGACAACTACTTTGTCCAGCGAAGAGATGGTGTTGGTAGACTTGGGTTGTCTGGTCTGCAAAAAATAACTGCTGTATTTCGGATGTTGGCGTATGGGTTGCCGGCGGATTCCACCGATGAATACATCAAAATAGGAGAGTCCACTGCTATAGAAAGTATGAAACGATTCTGTCGTGCTGTTGTCGAGGTCTTTGGAAGTAGTTACCTTCGAACACCTGACGCTAATGATGTTGAACGACTACTTCAGATTGGAGAAAGCCGAGGATTTCCAGGTATGTTGGGTAGTTTAGATTGTATGCATTGGAAATGGAAAAACTGCCCAACAGCTTGGGGAGGACAATATGCTGGTCGTAGTGGATCTCCTACTATTATTCTGGAAGCTGTAGCTGATTATGATCTTTGGATTTGGCATGCATATTTTGGTCTACCAGGATCTAACAATGATATTAATGTGTTAGAGGCGTCTCATCTTTTTGCTAATTTAGCTGAAGGAACTGTTCCACCCGCTAATTACGTTATTAATGGGAAAAATTATAATACGGGTTATTATTTAGCTGATGGTATATATCCAAAATGGTCCACTCTTGTTCAAACAATTCACGATCCACGTGGTCCCAAAAAACAATTATTTGCAAAGAAGCAAGAAGCTTGTAGAAAAGATGTGGAACGTGCATTCGGAGTATTACAGTCACGATTTGCAATTGTGGCTGGACCAGCACGCTTTTGGAGTAAGAAAGTGTTACATGATATAATGACAACTTGTATCATAATGCATAATATGATCATAGAGGATGAACGTGATGTTGATGCAACAATTGAAGAACGAACAGAAGTCCCAGCTGCTGAAGTTGAGATGACGGGTGAAGATGATGCTCGATTTCAAGAATTCTTAGCTCGACATAGAAAAATTAAGGATCGAGAAGCGCATATTGAACTTCGTAATGATTTAATTGAACACTTGTGGTCTGAATATACTAATTCTGAAAATTAGTATGATGTATTTTATTTCTGGTTATTTATATTTTATGCATTGTAATTTTGTTTAACGGATTGTAATCTTATATCTTTTTTAATTAATCACTTAATTATTATTATTTATCAAAACTAAATAAATTATTCCAATTAATTTCTTTAGTTTTCAAATTATTGATTAATATTTATTTTTTTATCAATTGTAATTTTATATTTTATTTATTAATTAATTAACTGTATAAAAAATAATTATTTATTAAAACTATTAAAAATAAACAGAAAACTAAATTAAATATTATAATAATAGTGAATATTCTTTTTGGTGTGTAATTTGGTGTTTGTGGTTGGAGATGAAAAAGAAAGTGAAACACCAAAACACCAAATTTGGTGTTTTTTCACACCAAATTTAGTGTGCAGGTTGGAGATGCCCTTAGTACTCAGTACCTCTAAAGATCGAATGCAGCTAGAGAGTTAAACTATATATACAACAAAAACAATTAAAGAGCAAATCACACTTTCCCAAACGTTTTGCAAGGGAGCCTAGTACTCCTCTTCGATATCGCTTCTGAGTTCAGCCAATTTTTCTCATATTTTGGTTTTTCCTATCACAAACTTAGATTCTTCCATGCTGCAAAAAACAGTGTTGTTCAATGAAAAAAGCAACGCAACTAGTAAGCATCCTAAGAAGCCCTTGCTCAAAAAAAAAAAACTAGTAAGCATCCAAGAATCAATGTACTACAAAAAAAGTAGAATCCTGAAATTTATTAAACCGTAATTTCCATATTATAGTGAGATTGGGAGATTATAGTTCACTAATTAGCACATAATCAGATTCATCTTGATCGATGAGTCAATATCAATACAAGCTCAAGTTTTTAATTGCCTTTTTTTTGTCAGCGTTTTTAATTGCCTTTTATTCAGCCTATATTGAAGTTTAATCTCATATTTGGTAATTCAAATCCATATCAAACCGATTTTACCAAAGAGGGATTCTGCAAGAAAAATATAAAGAATGTCGATATGTGTTTTCAAGAAAAAACTTTTATCTACAATCTCAAAAATTTATCAGTCAAACTGTCAGTCTGTCAAGTGTTAATGAACCGCAATATAACTTTATAACTAGATCATGACCCGCGCGCCTGCGCGGGTTTATATTTTGATTCACATATTTTATATATATGTTGTATATTATTTAAGATTTATAAATAAAAAAGTTAGAATGATCTGGAACCAAAAAAAATCGACCCGGACAAAAAAAATCAAATACCTACTTAGATCCAAATGTTGAGAACTCGAAGAACTCATACCTGAAATGAACAGATTTATACCCGACCCAATGAGCTAAATTTCAAACATAATATCTTTTGTTATATTTTTAATTCATTTTTTGGGTTGGTGAGATTTACTATTTATTCGGAAATTTTTTTGCTAACTTAATGGTATATATTCGTAGGTTTCTTTTTTTCTGAACAGGAAAAAAAAGATTTGAGTCTTGATTAAATTTATCTTATATAAAAAATTGTTGCTATAAATAATTTTTATAAAAACTAATTTGTAACAGTAATATCATTTTTGTTATAAATTAGTATATCATGGTTTATAGGTTTAAAGTATAGTCGTCTTTATAGTATTGCTAATATTGATAGATGCAAGTTAATGAATATATATAATATATTGTATTATTAGTAATCTGTCGTATAGTATTATATGCTAGTAGATGTATTATTAATAATTTATCTTATAGTATAATATGCTAGTGGATGTATCTAGCTTATAGTAAAATATATGCAATATAAGGAAACATGCGTAGTGGATATAATAATAAGGTAAGAAGTGAAAAACTATGGTAATGGTTGATATTAATTATTTATAAAAAGGCATGTATAATAATAAATAGATTAATATAACATTAATTGCATAAGGTCCAATTTTAAATCCACCTAGAATAAGTTGTAATGTTTCTGTTTTAATAAGATAGATGTGTTTCATTGAATGTTTATAATTACTTTAACATGATAAATACATAAGTTTTTTAGAAAAATAAAGGTTCAAACTATGACAACAACTGTGCTACTTGGTCTTTTTATAAAATTAGAAACACAAAATGATATTTGTTCATGAAAGCATCAAAACCACAACAAGTGCATCAATGAAGCTATGAACCGGGACGTTGTTCTCACCTTGACAAACCAACTACACGCCGTCCACGATTACCCAAAACAAACTTTTTCTCTTCCTATCGCACATTCTAGACACGTGTTTATTCATCAATGGCGTCGTCGTCGTGTCACCGCTACCTTAGTGTCACTCCATTGTTCAGCACTAAACTCCATTTCTCTTCTCCGAGACGAACTTCTCTTCCAGTGAATCGACGATCCATCTCCGTCTCTGCGACTATGGCTTCACCTACTAAGAAGGTACGAAGATCCGTAATCTTCACATCCTTATCGATCCTCTCTAATTTCTCTTGATGATTGTTTTTTGTTCGTGCGCTAGGTTTTGATCCCCGTCGCGCATGGTACTGAGCCGTTCGAAGCGGTGGTGATGATCGATGTGCTGCGGCGAGGCGGCGCGGATGTAACGGTGGCCTCCGTGGAGAATCAGGTTGGAGTTGATGCATGCCATGGGATCAAGATTGTCGCCGATACGCTTCTCTCTGATGTCACCGGCTCTGTTTTCGACCTTATTATGCTCCCTGTAACGTCTCTGATCTCTGGATCCATCTCGTGAACACATAGTTGTATAATTAAGGATTCGATTGAATGGAATCGTTGTTATGCGTTTGATCATAGCTTCCAGATTTTGATTCTGATATAGTTTGAGAATTTGGTAGCTAATTTTATTTCTTTGTGATATTGTTTGGGGGAAGGGAGGACTACCTGGGGGAGAGACACTTAAGAACTGTAAACCTTTGGAGAATATGGTCAAGAAACAAGACACCGATGGAGGGCTTAACGCTGCTATCTGTTGTGCTCCGGCGTTGGCGCTTGGTACTTGGGGTTTGCTAGAGGGTAAAAAAGTATGTATGCAGTGATCAGTGTTGAAGAACTTTTCTTTCTTTGTTTGAGTTTGTATTTGGTGTGTAAGTCACATTTGTGTCCCTTGTAGGCAACATGTTATCCAGTGTTTATGGAGAAGCTAGGAGCAACCTGTGCAACGGCTGTTGAGTCGAGAGTGGAAATTGATGGGAGGATAGTGACCAGTAGAGGGCCCGGAACCACTATGGAATTTTCTGTCACACTTGTGGAGCAGCTGTTTGGGAAAGAGAAAGCTGCTGAAGTCTCTGCACCTTTGGTATGTCTTCTTCTGTCAAACCTCACTCCAAATCCACATATTTGATCTTAGAGATCATTTTTTGTTGTGAAGATAGTCCTCCGCAAAGAATGGTAGTTTATTTAGTTGTTTATAATTTGATGTCCTATAGTGACATCCTACTAATGTAATGTTAGAACTTAGAGGTGCAACTTGGTATAGGTGATGCAACCTTTTTTTCTACCGGATTATTGCGGTCATTTCCTTGAATCTGAGGTCGGTCAAAGGCTAAAATTTCCAGCGTTCGTTCCCCTGTCCAGTGCTGATTGACTGTTTTTGAGATATTACATGCAACTGAAACCTATAGGATGCAAGAACTTCATATATCCACAAGAAAAGAAAAAAACTATTCTTTTGGCAACATAGTCGTTGTTCCATGGTATCCTCTTACACTCTTCTTCCCCTTTTGACATCAGGTGATGCGTCCCAACCCTGGTGATGAGTACACTATTACCGAGCTTAACCAAACAAAGTGGTCGTATGACAGTAGCCCACAGGTAACTTACTATTGCCGCCTAGCCAATTGGTTGAAAGCCTCAGTTGAAGAAGAGTTATGTTTTGATGGTTAACTCGCTTTGTAATGTGAGATAATTTGGTAGCATAAGCTACTTCAGGTGGCTAGATGATTGATTATATAAAAAAGGGTAGACTCGCAAATGTGTTTTACTTAACATTCTTCTGTTCACTCAGAGTCATTGGTTTTCCTTTTCAGATTCTTGTACCCATTGCAGATGGCTCGGAGGAAATGGAAGCTGTTGCGATCATTGATGTACTGAGACGGGCAAAAGCGAATGTTGTCGTTGCTGCGCTTGGTAACAGTTTGGAAGTGGTAGCATCTCGTAAAGTCAAGCTAGTGGCAGATGTGCTTCTCGATGAGGCTGAAAAGAACTCATACGATCTGATTGTGTTGCCTGTGAGTGCTAACTTGATGAAAGGGATATATAATGTCAAGAAAGTTGAATTAACCAACATGATGAACTTATTTTAATTCACAGGGTGGTCTCGGTGGTGCTGAAGCATTTGCAAGTTCGGAGAAGCTAGTGAATATGTTAAAGAAGCAGGCGGAATCAAACAAACCATATGGAGCAATTTGTGCATCACCTGCTCTGGTCTTTGAGCCACATGGTTTGCTCAAGGTACAAACAAAGCGAGAGAGAAATACACTTTGGTAGCTAATAGTTGAGACTTAGATGCATATGATCATTACCTTCATAGCAACTTTATGGATGTTTGTATAGGGTAAGAAGGCGACAGCTTTTCCAGCAATGTGCAACAAATTGTCGGACAAGAGTCACATTGAACATAGAGTTTTGGTGGACGGTAATCTCATAACGAGCAGGGGTCCTGGAACGTCGTTGGAGTTTGCACTCGGAATCGTGGAGAAGTTTTATGGTCGCGAGAAAGGACTTCAGCTAGCAAAGGCAACTCTTGTGTAAACTCAACGAAGTGTAAGAATGTCTTCTTTAAGAAAAATGCTTTAGTATGAAGCTATCGATAAGTGGACCTTTTATTGTAATGTGTGTTTTTACACTGAGTGTGAGGCTTTATAATGTCCAATAAATAAAAAGACGAGCTTACTTACTCGTTTTCTTCCAGAAATTTCCTTTTCTTATGGTCAGTGTTCTGTCAGTTGTCACTCTAGCTTCTGTGAGAGGCTGAGAGAGTTAGTTTAATAACTTATACATGAGTTAAAGTAGCGCCCGTTGTGTTAATAATTGGTTTATTAATAATATTTTTGTCAAGTATATTGTGGCAAGAAGTGAAGGGGCAGCTCTATAAACTAATCAAAGTCTACCGATTTCATGGCAAAAAGACCAATTCTTGATAGAACATCATTTCCTCGTAGGCTTTTAGCAGCCTGGATCTGATCAGCAAGTGAAATTTCTCCTCTTGTTCTCTCTTTCCTTATCAGTTCCAAGTCCAGATTCTCCAGTTTGGCTGCAACTGAAACTACCCTATCCTTTACAATAGAGACTTTACCAAGGCTTGTTTTCTTCTTGTGAATCTGCAAGACATCAATGCCAAACCAAGAATTTATCAAGTTAGTTTCTTCTTGTTTTTTCTGAAGCGTCCAAGGAATAACTTTACCTTTGTGAGTTTCTTCTTCAGTTTAGAACGTGAGCTAACGGTTGCATTCTCTTTGTTCTGCTTTGGTGTTCGAGTCTTTACTCCTCTTTGGTCTCTCTCTTCTCGTTCTTTCTTCCTTTCTTCAACTCTCCTCATCTTCTCTGTCTTGACTTGTGCAGCTCTCATCTTGGTTTGTTCCTTTGTTCTTGCTTTCTCTTCAGACAACTGAAATTGCTCAGATGAAATCTCTTGTTTAGATTTTTCGTAGCTGTCCCAATCAAGTTCCACCTCACTACTTCCCCCTCTCCTTGCAGCTTCTGCAATGTTCTCTGACCACAATAAGGTGAACTTCTCCTTTAATCTCTTCGATCTTGACCTCTCAGCCCAAACTTGTTTAACTGAAGCTCTTATCTTCTCCTTGGTTTCATCACTGCAATACACAAACATTATGGCCTCAGTGTGGTGTGTAGATACACTGAAACAGTTACAAACTACATGTAAACAACAGAGCTACTACCTATGTGGTTGTTGATGCTCAGACATCTTATCCCGAACCTGAAAAGAAGGTAAAAGAGTTCAACTTCGCCATATAGGTTTTGTCATTTTAACGAGTAGAAACAGATTTGAATGAGTCTTACTTGACATCACCTTGGGATTTCTCAAAGCTTCAATAGTTCTCTCCTTGATTCGTCTTCGAGTGTCTGTTTAAGCGATTGATCAAACTCAATTCACAAAAAAGTAGAAAATGAAAAAAAGATTTACGACTTTCTCTAGCCTACCTTCAGTGTGTTTCCTTCCTTTGTTCCATGGTACCTTTCCTCTATTAGCTAATCCAATCTTCCTTCTCCTCTCGTCTTCCTTCACATTCCTACCAGCTTCACTCTCTTTCTCCATAGCCTGCATCTTTAAAAGACTAGGCTTGACTTGTTTGCTAGTGATCTCAAATACATTGTACAATGACCGCACAGTAGCAGTAGATTTCAATTCCAATTCTCTGTTAGATTTCAAGTAATTTGATTCTTTGAGATTCCAGTAAACACATCGAGTTCGAGATTGAATTGGGTACTTCATCTCCATCGATAGCCCTCTGCAAAGAAAAAAAAAAAAGAAGAACAGTACTTGCAAATCAAAACCACTATGTATATATTGAATAGGTAAGTGGCAGATAAAACAGTTAAGCACTCACATTTGTAACGACACTCCGGCACGGAGATGAACCGGGGAAGAAAGTGAAAACATTTTGTCTTCGAAAATTCTCAGCTCAGTTACATCGTTGTCCCAAACGCTAAGGTAATTTTCCGGCGACACCCCATTGTTGAAGAAGTGTGTGCAGAGACGGCGGGAGAAACAGATAAGGTGGATGGAGGAGCAATAATGGGCCCTTAATAGGCCTAATTTATTTAATTCGTCATCCCTTGAAATTGTTTATAAAATCATCTCAAGAAGCCCAATTAAGGTGGATGAAGGCACTTAATTGGGCCTTAAATGGGCCTAATTTGTTTAATTCATACCCTAATTACCAATTTTGTTGGGCTAGGTGTTATAAATAACTAACCTCGCCGTCTTTTTTTGTTTCTTTGATTACTTTTTTTGTGGTCTCGTTGTATCGCTGTCTCCACCTCGATTAGGGTTAAGGATTTGAGGCGAAATTCATCTTCAACCATACAACCAATCTTCAATCATGGATATGCTGAAGAAGCGAAGGCTCGACGAGAACGGCAACGGGATCCTCAACGACGTCTCTTCCCGATTGACTCCACACGACGCGAGGAAACTCATCGAGCGATTCTCCACCGATCAGCTCCTCGACATCCTACAAAACGCCGTCGCGCGGCACCCCGACGTCCTCGAGCTCGTCCGGTCGACGGCCGACTCGGACATCACGCAGAGGAAGCTCTTCATCCGCGGCCTCGCGGCGGAGACGACCACGGAAGGTCTCCGATCGCTCTTCTCCGCTTACGGAGATCTCGACGAGGCGATCGTGATCCTCGACAAGGTGACCGCGAAGTCGAAGGGGTACGGGTTCGTGACGTTCAAGCACGTGGACGGAGCGCTCCTCGCTTTGAAGGATCCGTCTAAGAAGATCGACGGGCGCGTGACGGTCACGCAGCTCGCCGCCGCTGGGAATCAAGGTGGTTCTGCTGGTGCTGCGGTGTCGGCGAATGTTTCGGATGTGTCGATGAGGAAGATTTATGTGGCGAATGTGCCGGTTGATATGCCTGCGGATAGGTTGTTGAATCTGTTTTTAGCTTATGGGGAGATTGAGGAAGGTCCTTTGGGGTTTGATAAAGTTACTGGGAAGTCGAGAGGGTTTGCTTTGTTTGTGTATAAGACTCCTGAAGGTGCTCAAGCTGCGCTTGCTGATCCTACTAAGGTGATTGATGGAAAGCATTTGCAGTGTAAGTTGGCTATTGATGGTAAGAAGGGAAAGCCACCAGGTGTTGGTGGTGTTGGTGGTCCGGGTAAAGATGTTGTTGCTGGGCCTGGAAACGGTCTTGGTCATGGTCATGGTAATGGAATGGGTGTGGCTCCTCCTCCTGGAGGACCTTATGCTGGACCTGGTGGGGTGGGTGGTTACGGTGGGTACTCTGGAGGACCACCACCGCAGCATCAGATGAATCACGCACCGTCTTCTATGGGTGGTGGTGGTGGATATGGAGGTGCGTATGCAGGTCATTATGGTGGATACGGTGGTCATCCAGGATCTGGGGGCTATGGTCTTGGTACAGGTGGTGGTTATGGTGGGCCTGGTGCTGGAAGTGGTCCGTATAGAATGCCACCAAGTTCGATGGCTGGTGGTGGTTATCCAGAGAGTGGGCACTATGGGCATTCATCAGGTTCAGGGTATCCTGGACAGCATCAGCCTGTTGGTTCCTCCACAGCTCCGAGAGTTCCTCCTGGAGGAATGTACCCCAACGGTCCACCGCATTACTGAATGGTGAGATGGTTCTTACTTGATTATTCTTTTCGCTTGGTCTTGCTAGTGTTATTTTGTGCATGAGCATGGTCCTTGCATTTTTCACGTATTCTTCAATGGTTTTCGCATGTAGTTTGTTTGTTTGTTTGCTAGAAATTCTCTGTTAGTACAATTGTTTAGTTGCAGTACTGTGTCCATTTGCTCCACACTTTGCTTGGGAGTTGTTAATTTCCGCTTGGAGTTTAATTTGTTTGTTAATGCTAATGACGAAGTTAAATTGTGAATGGATGTTTGATTCAGGTTTGTTGACAGGGCGAAGATGGTTTTTGTGCTTAATGGTGATTACGTGATTGCAGCCTCTTTAAAAATCTCTGGATTGATGAATGTATTGCTGCTTTGACCTATGTCTCTCTGCACTTGAATTTAATGTGTGTCTTGGCCTCTGAATACCTAGTTGTTCTCTATGAATGATTAGATTAGGATGTCTTACTTGTATTTGTTTTTTTAATTTCATAGACATAGTTGGCAGATTGGTTTTGTTTGTCAGATTAGTGAACTTTCAATACAAATGGTGTTATTTGTCTTTCTATTTAGTTTCCTGGTTAATATTTTTTTACTCTTCTGGAACATTGACAACAAGGTTCTACTTGTATGTGAGTGATCAATAAAGTGGCACTAGAAGGTTTTCTTTGTGAATCACTTCTGATTGGTTGATTCATATGTTAAAAAACGTGGTGAACATGTGTTGCTTTAGCAGCTTGATATTATGAGAATTGTATTCTACCTTTTCTGTTTGCAAACCAGACATGATAGGAGTTTCTTGGAGAGTGTGCAATCTTGAAGATTGTGATATTATATTGCCAATGTTTGACAAAGAAACTCTGCTTCAAATGACGAAAAATTTAATTTGATTCCTCGTGATATGTTATTACCAAATCAAGAATTACTGTCCAGGATCGTTTTGAGGTTTTTTATTCGATTTTTTACCCTTTTATCGTGTTGATATGTGGTTCTTTTTGGAGTGTTGGTTTTTGATATTTGACGATTATATCTTCTGTTTTGTGGTCACGTTTAACGAGAAGTTTGTCTATTAAAATATTCTGTGAAGACAAAGACTTGTGATCTGATCTCTGGCTTCTTGGCCACAAAAAGACTAGTCTTTTGTGTCACTGTTAGGCATCTATTTGGTTCACACCTGTGACCACTTGGTCTTTTGTTGCACCGTCGTTTTCTTCGTTTCTTCCTTTTTTTTGTTTTTCTTTTTCATTTGGCGACTTAACGGTGCGTCCTCTGGCCTGCTGCAAATATGGGAAGACCGATGGCGAAATCGCTTCGTTTACATAACGTGTAACATGTATAATGAGATGTGTATGTAATCTTGTAAGTTACTAAACATGTTCACTCTATAATAATATGGTTCACTTTCTAATAATTTCAAGAGCGTGTTTAATCAAACAACTTGGGTTAGTTAGAGTTTTTAAATGACTCTGAACTTTCTTAATAAAGTTACAAAAATTATTTTGACTTACATAAATTGTAGTTCTTATTAAAAAGACTAAAAAGACAAAATGATGAGTAATATGAGATTTACACTTTGCGAGTAACTCCAACCATAATACACCAAAACAAGCTTTATTTCCACCTTCTCTATAACACCAAATTTTACAACAAAAACAATTTTATATATTGTTTTATTTTATATTTTTATTATTTGTAATTGAATAATTGTATATTGTTGTTTTGTAACATTATATTTTATGTTTATTTGTTAAAAGTTTATAATTTTATATTTTCAGTATGTATTTAAATTTTAATATTTTGCTTTAACTAATTTATATTATTATATATTAACTTATTTATCATTAACAATTAAAAATATATACTGTTAAATATGAAAAGTAGAAAAAAAAATGAAAAAAAAATTTAGTAACATTTTTTATTTATTAGTAATACTGATTTATTATTAAATGTTAAATAAAATATACTATCTTAATGTGAAAATAAAATGAAAAATATAAAAGACATAATTTATTTATTTTTAGTTATAGATTTAAGCTAATTAATAATAGTAATTTGACTATTTTATTAAATAGAATATAATAAAATATACATTTTTAGTATGGATAGTGTTACAATAAATTAATATAATATTAATTATATGACACAATATTTGATGAAATGGTATAATTTTAAAAGTTATAGTGAAAATAAAATTACATAAAATTTAGTTTTTTGATTGAAATTGCTCTTAGTTAGATACAGTGTACAATAATTTGGAAATAATCATGAGGTTCAAACAACAATATTCTTTGAAAGTAGGTCTGGGATTTTTTTCAGTGATCCGGACGCGATCCGAAATTTGATACGGATTCGCTCCGAAAATTTGGAAAGGCCGGATCCAGATCCAGATAGTAATATGTTGGATCCGTCAAAATCCGATCTAGATCAGATATTTTGATTTTTAGTCTGGATATCCGGATCCGTTATTTATATTAATAATAAACAGTAATATCTATATATAAAAACTAATTTTGTTTATTATATTTTTATTTTTATATATAATAATATATATAACTTTTATATAAAATTTGTAATAGCATACATAAAAATAATTATAAACATTATATATATTTTATTTTATAATTATTGTTAATATTTTATATTTTTTAATATTATTTTTATTTATTTAAAGGTTCCAAATTTGGATCCGAATATTTCAATTTTTAGAAAAATATCCGACATTCGGATATCCGAGAACCCTAGATCCGAATAAGAATAGAAAAATTATGGATTTACCGGATAAAAATTCGAATCCGGGTATCTTGAAATTTTTCGGATACCCGATCTGTCCCAACTCTATTTGAAAAGTTGGAAATGAAATTAAAACAATTAATACTATAATTTTAACAAGAACTAAACAAAAGATTAACCTGTCAAAAAAAATTAACCCAACAAAACAAAAAGACGTGGAGGCATTAAAGCGCAGGCAGAGAGTGACATCTCTCATCATAGTATAAACTATCGTCGAGTGTGAGAGAGAGCTTCATTCACCACATAAAAAAGAGCATCTCCTTAGATTCGCTTTTCCTTCTCTCCTCCAGAGCAAACCCTAGCTTCCAATCTCAAAAATGTTCAGATCTGCGCTCGTCCGTTCCTCCTCATCGGCGAAGCAATCGCTTCTCAGCCGCACCACCTTCTCCTCCTCCTCCGTCCCCGAGCGTAAAGTCGCCATCCTCGGCGCCGCCGGTGGAATCGGCCAGCCTCTCGCTCTCCTCATGAAACTCAACCCCCTCGTCTCCAGCCTCTCCCTCTTCGATATCGCCAACACCCCTGGAGTCGCCGCCGATGTCGGCCACATCAACACCAGATCTGAGGTATATACAATACCACGATTGCCTTGTTCAATTGCTAGATTCGAGATTTGATCGTTTCTTAGATGTGAGATTTGGTTTTGAATTTGTATATAGGTAGTTGGATACATGGGAGATGATGAGTTGGCGAAAGCTCTAGAAGGAGCGGACCTAGTTATCATCCCAGCTGGTGTCCCCAGGAAGCCTGGTATGACTCGTGATGATCTTTTCAACATCAATGCTGGTATTGTCAAGAACCTTGCCTCTGCCATCGCCAAGTACTGCCCTCATGTAAGCCAAACAGCGCCTGATTGCTTGATTTGTTTGGTGTTTAAATGTTAATCTGTTTGTGTGGTTGAATCAGGCGCTTGTTAATATGATCAGCAACCCAGTGAACTCTACTGTTCCAATTGCGGCTGAGGTATTCAAGAAGGCTGGTATGTACGATGAGAAGAAGTTGTTTGGTGTCACCACTCTTGACGTTGTTAGGGCCAAGACTTTCTACGCTGGAAAGGCTAATGTCCCTGTTGCAGGTTTGTCTACACGTCTTTGCAATCATAAGTTTACTTCAAAATGTGTTTAAATGTATCACAAGCCGGAGTCTTAAATTAATTGCTTGTTTGTGTCTACAGAAGTGAATGTTCCTGTGATTGGTGGTCATGCTGGGGTTACTATTCTCCCACTCTTTTCTCAGGTTATACTTCTCTCTCACTTCCTCTCTCTATGTGGTTGAATGTCGAATTTATTACTACTGTGGTTTAGCTTTGTTCGACTAAGTCACTCTGTTTGTAAATAATATATAGGCTACTCCTCAAGCTAACTTGTCGGGTGATGTACTCACCGCTCTCACCAAGCGTACCCAAGATGGAGGTACTGAAGTCGTTGAGGCAAAAGCAGGAAAAGGTTCAGCTACATTGTCAATGGCGTAAGTAATTGTATTGTGCTGACCTTTTCGTAACTATTCTCATCTTGAACTACTTTTGAGTCTTAAATTTTCTGATCATTGTCACAGATATGCTGGAGCACTGTTCGCTGATGCATGCTTGAAAGGACTTAACGGAGTTCCAGATGTTGTGGAATGCTCATACGTGCAGTCCACAATCACCGAGCTTCCTTTCTTCGCCTCAAAGGTAAACCCTCGAAACTTAGTATCAGTGAAACACAGAATGTCTCATGACTCGATAGGAAGAATGTGATGGTTTGATGATTTTGATTCAGGTGAGGTTGGGGAAGAACGGCGTGGAGGAGGTTCTTGATTTGGGGCCACTCTCAGATTTCGAGAAAGAAGGGTTGGAAGCACTGAAGCCAGAGCTCAAGTCTTCCATCGAGAAGGGTATTAAGTTCGCCAACCAATGAGTTCAACCGATTTTTAACTCGGTTATTTTCCCAATTTTCCGGTTATATTATCGCCCTTTCATCAATAAAATCCATGTGTTTTAAGGCTTTTTGGGTTCATTCCCAAAGCACAGAGATAAGACTGTACCTTGTCAAACATGTAGGTTTCTTCCTTTCGGAACAATGATACTTCTGTCATAATCAGATCACAAGTGTGCTTGATTCGTCTTCTTTCTCCACCCTTGTTTACTTTTTACTGTTTCTACAGTTCTTTTTTTTTTTAATTTATGATTTCTGGCTAAATCGTTATGAGCCAAACAAAATTCCGCAAATGGCAAGTGTTTTTGCGTTGAAACCATCTCAACAACTAGAAAACAAATTAATATAAAGAGATGTAATGGTTAAAAGCCATGCTGCATAAGGGCATATGAAGCTTCATGTCTTGATTACAAGTACAATGGCCCTATGCTGGTGATAAGAATACCATGCAAGTACAAAACAAAAGATCAGCTATGGCCAAACTACATATATTATGGATGATAATGGAAAAACCTGGTCATCGACCAAAGATGTTCAACGAGTAATTGTGAACTATTCTAATGATGTTTTTGCTTCACATTTCAGTGGTAATGTCAATGACATCTTGTAGGCACATGCATCCTTAGTTCAAGTAACTAAAGAAAGCTATATAAAGCCATGCAGCAGATGGAATATAGATAAAATTCCAGGACCATATGGTTTAAATACATTCTTCTATGAAGACTATTGGCCTCTGATAAGCGTAGGTGTGCTTAAGTTTCCCCCTGATGTTTTTGAACAGGATGAGTTAGACCTTAAAAGTAACCACACTCATAACTTAATGATCTAAAGTTTGCAAATCCAATGTTCTTAGCGACTATAGGCCAATCAGTTAACTAATATTGCATATAAGCTCAACTATAAAGTTCACGAAGATCGTTTGTAAAGCCTTGTATTCATTGTGTTATTTTAGAGAATCAACCTATATTAAGCTTGCTTTTTGCATATGATTCGCTTCTCTTCTGAAAAACTAAGGAAGATGAACGCAAGGTAGTCATGGATACTCTAAGAAGCTAACTAGGAGTATCAGGTCAGGTAACTAACTTTCAAAAGTATTCCATTATGTTTGGGAATTTGATTACAAGCTGGTAAACTTTTTTTTTTTTTTTTTTGTAACATACAAGCTGGTAATAGAAAGCATATTAGTTCAATAATGGGGGATACAAAGATCAAGAGGCTTTGAAAAGTATTTAGGACTCCCACTCCCACATTGTACCACATTGTATAAGACAAAATAAAAGCAATGCTTTCTCTTTTCTAACTTGGAGGATAGCTCAAAAATGGAAAGCTAGTACTCTAAACTCTTATCCTCTGCAGGAAAAGAAAGTTGTAATCACAGCTACCGCATTTGTTCCCTCCCATTGTATGCAGGTCATGCTTTCAACTCCCTTTGAAAGCTATCAAGCAGATTATAGCTGCAATAAGAAAATTATGGTGACGCTTATCATTGATGAAACTGGGATTCCTTGGATAACATGGAAGAAGCTAGCAGGAGAATTGGTTTCATATCTAAAATTACAATATAGCATTGGCAACTAAACAGAGTTGAAGACTGCTACAACATCATCAATATTCACTTTTAGCCAAGATTTATAAAAGCTAAATATTATCACTGACAAGTCTTTTGGAAGCAGGACCTAAGTGGTAATGCAGCCTGCTTGGAGATGTATACTTCAATGTAATCAACTTTTTGGATCATCGCATTAAAAATGAAAAATCCCATTTTGCTCCCTGTAATGGCTCATTGGCTCTTATATTCTTAAAACATACATATTATTCAAGAACAGACAAAGAAGTATACATGAAATTCACATTTTGTATGATTCATAACGTTATTTTACGGCTTGAAGTAAAATTTGAGAAGTGACATTTTCGAAAAAAAAATGAAAAATCTCATTTTGCTCCCGGCGGGGCTCGAACCCGCGACCTTCGGCTCATAAGACCAACGCTCTAACCAACTGAGCTACGGGAGCTTAACAATTGTTTAATCTGTTAACGCAAAATGAACCATAATATATTCATATTCAAAGTATTTGTAAATGTGACAATACACCAACTTTGTAATTGGATTTTCGAGGAGATAACTAAGATAAATTCCAAATTTTTTTATATACATCAATAGCCAGACCTTCGGTTTTTTTATCTCTAATTCTTCCTTTTTGTTTTCTTTCTTGAAAATTAGTAAATCGAAGCCTCTAAATGAGATTACAAGTGCACATTCTTTAGTTTACTGCAATAGTAAAATCGTAACAACCAATAGTAGTGGTCTAGTAGAAAAGAATACATACCAAAGAAACAAGACATGTATTTATTAGCTTTGACAAGAGTGTTTCAAACACATCATCACTCACAATCTCAGAACTTTTACTTCAAGTTTATACACTCTTACATACATAACATAAAGAGAGAAAAGGAAACACGCAAAGAGCAAGCTCACTCATGGGAACAAACCCTTTGAACTACGACCAGCCAAACCAGTAGTCGAGAATATAGACCAGACCCAAAGAGAACGGGTAAAGCAAGTATGCTATGAAACATGTCCAAAGAGGATACGTTGTGCGGAAGCTAGCGAAACCTCCCATCACCAGACAAACTATGAGAATCACCAACACTTCTGATGAGAAGTTCCAAGTTAATCCTCTAAGGTAAACGATTGCTAGGAACACGGAGAGACACAGAATGTTGTTCATTGTCACTCCACCACATAGCTGCAAACAAACACACCAACAAAGATGGTTTCAGTATAAGGATAAGAAGAGAGAAAGATGGTTCAGTTCATTAAATAAACAGACCTCGGAGAAAGTCAAGGAAGCGGTTCTGATCTTTTTGCGTGAAGCGAAGATGATGGCAGAGACTGCTTCACTTGAGTTGGTTGCTAAAGGCAAAGCGATGAAGGAAATGAAGAAAGATGGGATCCCTGTGGCTGCAGAGAAGTTGTTCACTGTGTCAACCAAAGGATCAGCAAACGCAGCTGCAATGGCTGCTCCCAACAGTAGCAGTAGAGCTGCTTTGATGGTGATCCACTTCGGGTCTGCAACCTCCCCTGACTCCTCATCATTCTCACCGTTCTCATTGTCTCCCAATAAAGCATGCTCTCTCTTTGTTTGCTGCAGAGAAAGAAAAAAACATTAACTCCAGATAGGTTTTTGTGACCTTTAAGTGTGTTCCAATAGTCTCTTACCACATGGAAATGGTCAAGGAACTTCATTGTGCGAGGACCGGCGTCAGGACCAGAAGGACCAGCAGCTCCCATTGCCTGGATAAGCCAATGCTTAATCCCACGGACAAACTCTTCTTGATCAACCTGCGCATCAAGCGTCTTGTCAAAGTCCTGGAGAACTTTCCCAACAGCATCATCCTTGTCAAAATCTATATCCTCAAAGCTGATCCCAATGATAAGCGCCTTAAGTTCAGCTGCTGACAAGTGTCCGTCCTTGTTTGCATCAATCGTCTCAAACAACCTTATTAAAAAAAAAAAGATAAACTGTAAGCAAACCGAGTAGAGTCCTTACTTACAACATCTTTGATCTACTTACTTTCGAATGACATGTTCATCAGGCTGCCCTTCATCATCAAGAAGCCTTCCCAAAGCATGTTGTTTCAAGTGCTTTAAGATTCCTGATATAACATGCTTGTGCTTGGCAAAAGCTAGCCTTCTCCTTTGGATCCATGGTTGGAAGACCTATATATATACATCATCATCACACTCAAGGAAGGGTGACAAAGAGACAACAGTCTAGTGGCTAACTTACCTGATATACACAGTAAGAGATCAACATTAGAACAGAGAGGATTAGAGCAACCAACACAGCCAAATGTCTTCCAGAAGTTGAGTCCAACATCTGAGGAAGCTGGACAATGATGAACGGTATAACAGATATAGCCATTATTCTTGCAGCATAGCTGGTCCAAACATCAACAGTTACACCAGAATCTAAAGCAACAAAAAAAAAACAATTAGTAACATAGTTATATAAGCCAAAAACAAAAGGAAGAATCAAATTCATAAACACACAAGTTACTTTCTGGTTACCTTTAAGATGGAAACCTTTGGTGTCTTGATTGTTGACAGCAATGGAATCACGAAGGTCACACTTGCCAACAACAGTGCAAGTTCCCCAGATTACTGTGAGAAGCATAACGGTGGAGCCAGCGAGCAAACCCATTCCCACAGAGACTTGGGTTTGTGCAGTTGCCGCGTCTCCAGAAAGTCCAGACACTGAACACAAAACACAGAGACATATATAAGATTCAAGAGACCCATCAAGACCAAAAAAAAGAAGTTATATTGACACAAGAAAGACTAAACAAAGATTCACTTATGTCTTGAACCGAGCATTACCAAAATTTCGGGTTAGTCGGTTTTCAGTTCAATCTGGTAGATTTATAAAAAGATTTTGGTTTTTAACCGGTTCGTTAGATTTTTTATACAGAAAGTTCCGAACCGAATTAATCAAATTAACCAAAATATCAAATTAACCAAAATTACCCAAATTTAAGTACATTTTTAACGGAGATATAACCGGAACTCAATATATTAGGTTAGTTTCGGTAAAATTAAAAAAAAACCAAACTACCAACTACAAAACTAAACTTTTCGGTTCGAACAACCCAAATTCTAATTACCGGACAGAACTATCCGACCAAATACCAAAACTACCCTAAACCCAGGCCTACGACTAAACGATAAGAGACACAAGTTATACATCAAAATATCTCACTATTTGATTCACATAACCTAACAAAGATTCACTTTTTTAAAAAAGAAAGAAACAAAACCTTTGACCTACCCATAATAAGCATAGCGTCAGGGAGTGCTCCGAGCATGGGAAGAAACAAACCACCGACGATTCCAGGTCCCAAGATCTCCAGCAAAAGCTCACTTCCCGCGGATAGATAAGTCGCCGCCGTGAACATGAGAAACCCATAAACCAATATCAGAAACACGTTCCCAAGCGCTGTCTTTGTACACGGCATGAACCCATATGTCTGTTCACAAGCTTCCTCTGTCTCTTCAGCCGTGACTCCCACCCTCTTGATAACCGATCCGGAGACGAAACTCCCACCACCGTTGATTCCATCGGAGATGAGAGCAGTTGAAGATGGACGTACGGAGACGAATCGAGCGTAGGCTGATGAAGTGAAGAAGAGGAGGAAGAGGAGAGAGAGTAGAGATCTGAATCTCATGATTGAAAAGAAAACAAAAAGCTAACACTCTGTGGATGAGTATGGTCAGATATATAATTGGAGATATTATTATTACAGAAAGATAAGTTTTGTGTCTTATGTGTGTGTAGTTCGTGTGGGGCAGCTTTTGTGGGAAGATGACGAAGAAGAAGGAAAATGAAGATTAAGAGAGCGGTGACTTTTTACCATATTAACCCTATCATTAATCTTATGTTAACTATTGATTTCTTTTCTTTATACTGGATTTAGAAGAAACTTTTTTTTTTGTCGACGAATTTAGGAGAAACTAATGTAAGAAACAAAACAAAAATTACAAAAGCATTTACTGACAAAATAAAGTCTTGGATCCACCTAGCAGTTACTTGCCTACAGTAACAACGAATTATTTCAGCATTTATTTACTTATTTACCTGTTTTAGGATTATTTTGATATTGTAATATTCCCAAAAAATGATTTATCCAGTGATACAATATATGATCTTGCCATCGTCGTCGTTATAATGTGAAAGCCTTTGTCTTCAATTTTTTTAAAAAAGAATTTGTATTCTATGAAATAAAAATCCATAGTAAAATTATTGTTATTATCATATTAATATTTTTATTTTATAATGATTTTGATGTTTCATGATATAAATCATTTTAAGTTTATCATTTTTTAAAATATATAAATATGTTGTGTTGTGAAATATGAATTATTTTATAAGAATTATGGAATATATTGGTTCTAGGTTTTTGAAAATAATAACTGGAAAGTTAAGAATTAAAATTGTTCTGAACGTTAAACCAAACTTTGGAAAAAGAATTGGGATGAAAAAGCTAGGTAAGGGTGAACTGGGAACTGTATAATAAGCTTCGAATCGCTCGTTAGTGTCATTATTACCTGATCTGATTACGCGGCTACACGTGTGATATTAAACCGATCCCAAGAGCATAATCATATGAATTAGTCAACATTTGCCGACATCGTAGATACCATTAAAAATTTTCAAATCAGATCATACGTATTATACTAAAAGAGAAAGGGTATAAAAGATTTAGTCAAAAAAAAAATATATAAAAGATGTTTCTGAATACGATGGCAAAAAGAAAAGAAGAAATGTTCCTAAGAGCTACAAATGGCAGATGGGAAACCGTTCTTCCTTTATCCTCTTCTCTTCCAATGAGAACTAAACATTCACCAAAAGCACCTTCCGTAGTATATCACGAAGCTTCCCAGCATATCCCATATAAATAATACTCAAAATAATAGACGAATACGTGGGTATTTCAGTTGTGAATATTCATCATAAATACTAAAAGAAATAATAAACGAATATTCATCATAAATGTATTTTAAAATGTAAATATTACTTTTTATTTATAATATTTTTAACTATTTTAGTGACATTTTGTATTTTCAAATTTTTATTATTAGTATTCATATTTTTTTTATAAAAATCTAAAATCTACATAAATAAAAAATCAGAATCTAAAAGTTAAATCCAAAACTAAAATTCTAAAACAAAATAAACAATTAGTTATATACTATTTTAGTTAATTTTATAATATGCTTGGTAGTCCTGAAACTTAATATCCGAGATCTATTATCTGATCCACGATCCGTTCTGATATGATCCATAAAACAGATATCAGAGAATTTCAGATCTGGCTAATAATTTTACGAATTTTGGATCTATTATATATTTTAAATTTTTAAAAATATAATTATATTTATATATGTTTAATATATATAATTTTTTATAAAATAATTAAAATTTTAGTTTTATTAAATTTTAATAATTTTCAATTTTTCAAAAAGGTAAATTTAATTAAATTAAATAAATGGTTAATTATAATTTAATTTTAAATTTTGGGTTTTTGTAAAAAAAGTCTGGATATATACAGATATTCGGAAGCTTGATAAAAAAATATACAGATATTCGGATTTTTGTCAGGATCTGAATATCAAAAAATTTACTCATGTGAATCTGAATCCTTATAAACTTTGGGTTTAATTAAATTGATTCTAAAATTTATATTGCATTAGAAATGCCCAATGGACGGACCTAGTTCAGAATACTGCTAACTTTCTTTTATTTTAAGGTTTATAATAAATCATCTACTAACAGATTTTGTTATACATTACTACCTGTCATTCGTGGGTGACGATAGTTGCCGGAGAGTTTCCTATCGCCGGAAACACCTCTTAATCTCAATCTGACAGAGGCCAAAGAGTAACCCTAGTTGGCTAGTTCCTCCCTAATTGGGGTAAGATTCGAGGATTAGAGCAATGGTGAAAACTGAGATGTGCGAGGATATCAACATCAAAGATCATAAGAATCGTGTTCGCTGGCGTCGATGTCGTAGATAGGAAGTTCAAAAGAACTCTCCTTTGCTTCATCAAAGAAACTGGATAGAAGCAAGCGGTGTACTTAGCTTTCTGATGCAATGGGACAATAAGAGTTGGTTCTCCATCCATGAATATGAGGTTCTGTTTTGTTTTGTATGTTGTTGTAAAGGGAGAAATATGTTAATATTGTATCCCTATCTTTATGGGAATAGATATATATGTAATTTTTCTATATCTAGGGTTAAGGGAAACTATCGTTGTATATATACTCATCTTCTATTGTGAAATAAAGGTAAGCTTTCATAAGATATTACATGGAATCAGAGCCATAAGATCCTTTGATCTAATTTACTACAACTACTATTACACCGATGTTGGGCCCTCTATGGATGTTATTCCCACATTGTCTACGCTTCAGACCTAGATCAGAAATATAAAAATTAATCTACTACTATATAAAGGGTTAGAGTCAATCCACTAATTACCAATTGGTTTTAAGTTGGAATCCCATAATTAAACTAGTGGTTTGCTTTGTCTGTTTCTTACATGTTCTGGTTTGTGTTTTTTTTTTTTTGCTTGCAGGCTCGTATACAAATTCTTAGTCACTTGGAAGAATATATGATACTTGGATCGGGAAGATTGGTAGACATCACAAAGAGGTTCCTTTTTAAATAAAAAACTAGATTCTGCGTTTAGCTGGTAACATTGTGTTGATTGAGTATTATTCTTGAAAACTAGCTTTTAAAGATGCGTCAGGGTTTCTATAGCTTGCTTTATTTATAGTTAATCTACTTATCAATGCATATGTTATTTTGTAAATGTGTATATTGATGATAGTGTTTGTATGTTTACCTTCTTCTTTTGGCAGGATGGATGATGCGGAGGCGTGGTTTGGGAAACCTTCCATGTACCAATAATATATTTATAGGAATCACATTTTACAGGTTATGGTGTCGTAAATACTCAAAGGAGTTGCACCCTCAAGATCCAGACTGCAACATGTCAGAGTCAAGATCTTCAGCCATGAACGAGTCAGAGGCTTCTTTCATGAACCATGAAAGAAGCTCTCATGATGTGTCCGTATGTGACTCAGGGTCAGTGATGGATGTGAATGTAAAACTGGAAGAGAGCATTTTACCGTCCGCCACGTATCTTATGCCTCATATCAAGAAAACGGAGAGATTTTGAAAGATGGAGTTGCCGCCCTTATTCAAATTCTTGGTTAGTACTACTTTAGAGTATGACACACAACCAGTTCTGCTGATCTCATGGCTTCTCCGGATTTTTTTTTGGTTTTGTGAAGGGGACATGGATCCATGATTACTTCTTTTGAAACCGCCAGAAGAGCCTGATATTGACATAGGAAGATAAGTCAATTTATTCTTATTATAAGGATGCAGTGGCTTATATACTGCAGTCTCCCTGTTATGTATCTTTGGCTTATATAATGCTACCAAGATATCTTAAAGATTGATCCTAGTTGTGTAACCACCCTGAAGAAGATTATTGTCATATGTCAAAAGAAGGGGTATCATCACAGAGCATTGGTATCCTTCCTAACTCCTAAGTCTTCTTTAACACCATTTGTTTTTGACTTGCAGTTGGATATAGTAGGAGAGTCTTTGATCGTATTGACAGAATTGCATTTAGAAGCTTCTTTTCCCGAACCTGATTATCTGGAAAGAGTTTACTGAGATCTTGCTTCTCTTCTTTAAGAATATTGATGGACAGAATGCAGTGTGCCTCGACAGATAAGAAAGCAACAGTAGATGCTATTGAAAGGATGTTTGTCGTCACTTGTCATTAAAGCTTCAATGGCTGCAAAAATATATTTAAATCTGTATAAACATGTCTTTTCATTGGTGCTTCTCACCTATCTTGTTTCTCTTCTTTAAGAACATCTTCAGTTACAAAATCACAACTTGGGTCAAACCATACCGAAGCTAAAGCCATATGTAGCATGTTTACTTATAAGGCAAGTTACTTTAGGTTTAGGTCAATCAGATAATAAAAGCCTAAGGCAATGGATATTTTTAACTTCAAATAGTATAATAGAGGAAACCCTATTGAACATTACTATTTCTTTCTGCAAAATAAATATTGCTATTTTTTCTTCTATATATCTATGTATGGGAGAATAAAATAACATTCATTTGTAGCATCACTTAATCAATCTTATCTCTTCATTAGATTAGTTTGGGTTTAATTTACAGTGTAAGACTAGGCTAACACTTTTGTAATCACATTTGAGCTTTCATAATATATAATTTTACTGACAAAAGAACTAAAAATAAAGAAATACTATTTTAGATACATAAATTACAGATTTACAGTAAACTTCATATGTCACATAAATTTTTTCTATTCAATGAATAATATTGGAAATGGTCTTAGGTCAACACATAATAAACCCCTAGGCATTTGGAACAAGAAAACATAAAAGAATGAAAAGCAAATTAGACTGTACACTTTATCAGTATCATCACTTAGCCAAGAAACCAAATAAAAAGAAAGTCTATGACCATTCACACACAATGTTATGTGCACAAACAAAAGAATGTACAAATTTACAGAATCCTTTTTGGAGCTGAAAAATAAACCAAACTCAGTTTTCTTCTCTTCATGTAAGTTTCCTTTTTTTTATATAAATATATATAAATATAAACCCATTAGATTAAAAGAAGTCATTCTTCTTCCTATTATACGTTTCCCTTCTCCATGACCAATGCTTCTGATTTACAGATGGGGCAAACGTTCTTCACAATCAGCCATTTCTCCAAGCACTCCGCATGATACTCGTGCCCACAATCCAAAGTAGCAATCTTTTCTTCGTTCTTGAAGCATTCCTGTATTTAAAAAAAAAAACAAATCAAGACAACTGTTGAAACCCAAAGCATGTACAAGCAGTCTTTAAAAGCTTCTTTGGCTTACCTGACATATGGTGCAAGGTTCAGTTTCTCCATCTTTAGTTTGTGGAGACTTTTCTGCATGGTTGATGACAGAACATGTTCTTGTTTTCAAATGGTTCTTAACATCTTCCTCTGGCAAACCAGTGTTTACAGTTCCAATCCGCTCACTCAACGCAAGAAGCTCCTGTTCAGACCAAACGGGTTATCAAACTCATGCTAAAGACATAACTACGATAACAACATGGTAAGGAGTAATGAATGGCTCACCTCATAAGACATTTCCTCAATGTCCAAACGCATATCTCTATGATGATCAATGTGATTATTTCCAAGGAAGTCTCCAAACTCCAGCATAGCAACTTCCTACACACATTTGATAGAACCAAAAAGAAACAGAATCTTGAGCAACAAAGAAAGTGAAGAAGATGGGGAAAGAACAAATGAGTGGCAAGAAGTTTATTACATCATCAGGCATCACTCTAAGCCGAGGAACTCCTCCACGGTGTTGTCTAAGAGCTGCTAAAGGTGGAGGATGCTGGTATATCCGAAGCCCTGTTGGTTGAACTGAACCCATCTCTGGACCGCTATTGATTATGTTCTGAGGGGCAAAGTTCCCAAAAGGGACTCTGTATGAGGGAGAAGAAGCCATCGGAGGGTATAATGCGGCGCTCTGGCCTCTCACTCCTTGTACAGGAGGAGGTGGAGGGTGATAATAATGGTCTCTCGGGTTTAATTGGGGAGGAGGACACATGAATGGCGCAGGGTTTCTAATACTAGACTCTACGGAACCAGCGACGATGTTACTACCTAAAAGACCATCCAAAGATAGACAAGTAAGATTACAAAGTTCAAAAAGAGATTATGGGTTGGTTGGTAGGTAAGGTACCTTGCATGTAAGGTGAGTGTGGCCAAAAGGAAGGTGAACCATCAGGTATGCCAAGGTGTTGATCATACCATATTGAGCCAGGAGGTGGGTAAGGATGATGACCAGCATAGTTCCCTTGAATGAAGCCGTTTGGGGCCTGAGGAGCATGAGGAGGAGGAGGAGGAGGAAGAACAGGGTTCATAACAGCTACTGGTCTGCTCCTTACGCTTCCAAAAGGAGCTACTGCCTCAGGTGCATTGTTGAACGGAGCTGCTAAAAGAGGATTTAAAGGTATTCCTTCAGCGTTCTTTCTTTTATAAGCCCCAGGTGTGTGATCCACAAAGTGAGCATTCCTCTCATGACTGCTAGAAGATGGTAACTGACTTGGGGGAGGCTGAAACGCCACATAGGGAGGAGCATAGTAGTTGGTGGGAGCAGGCTGATGATGATGGTACTGAGGAAGACCATAGAACATTGCCGAGTTGTCTTGAAGAGAGTTAGGAACCATGGCAGGTATGTTGTTGTTAACCGGTTGAGGAAAGCTGCCTAGAAGGAGGCAAGGTCCTGGTTGGAGAGAGGGTTGAGATTGGTGGTGGTGCTGCTGCTGCTGCTCCATTTCTAAATCAACTGATCTATTTCTTTGTCCCATTTCGCTTGCTGCATAAGCCCTCTAAAATAGGTTTTTGAGTTATATATAAAAAAAAAAAGGAAACATCAGTAAACATAATGATGGATGACACAACAAAGTATAAACTGAGTAATAAAATGATTAATTTTTTTTGAACATCAATAGAACCAATTAATGCAACATTAAAAGACCTATGAAAATGAGAAGCTTAAATGTAAGCATAAATGGCACTCTTGGTAAGCTAAGCTGCATATGTCAACTTCTGCTATGGGGAAAATTAAACAAACAAAGCATTGTGCATTCTCAATCTCAGGGTAACAGCCAAAATCATGTTTTTTTTTTTTGGGTATGAATGTTAAATAGAACTTTTAATGCAAACCCAAGTTCATAGACTAAGAAAAAAATCAAATGCCAAAAAAAAAAAAAAATCAAAGCTTTGACAGATTAATAAAAAGAAGATGAGATTATTAACCCACCACCATTAAAGATAATATAACGATCGTCTGAAGTAAATATTAAAGAGAAAAGAGAAAAAAAAAACAGACCTTGAGAACATAAAGGTTGTAAGAAGTTTTGGAGGTTTCAAAGGGCTGCAACAGAGCTAAAGACAAGACCAAAGACTTGTAATGATCCGGAACCGAGAAAACTCCCTGCAAAATCAACAAATCTTAGATGATCAAAATCATAAAAACCCAGAACAATGCAATTCCCTTCAGACAGATAAATTTCATCAAAACAACAACAATTATTACAATCAAGCAAATATAAAATATAAAAAAACCATCAAAATAAATAATGATATTAACCCAGGGGAATTAAGAGAGGGGATTATCGTGATGATTAGAGGTGATAATTACCTGATTAAAACCTAATCAGGGAGAGAGAGATCCAAAGAGGAGGTGAGAAAGAGAGAGAGGGACGTCGGTTTCTTCTTTGATTCTAAACTTCTTCTCCGCACTGTGACGATTGAAAAGAAGGTTTTTATTTTCGCATTTTATCTCTTTCCCCCCTCACCATTTAATTCTCCTATTTTTTCATTGGTTTCTCTTTTTTTCTTCGTTTAATATTTTTTCATTGGTTTCTCATTTTTGCAGCTTATTTTTAATTTTAATATTTTTTTTATAAAAGTTAGACAGTGCCACCCTAGTTATTGACCTAAACGTCGCCGTATATCTAATTAAGTAGACGATGCTAGTCTTGCATAATTGATAATTTTTTTTGGTAAAATCATAAACGATACTAATCTTAATAGTTATTATTTACTACTGACTTTTGAATTAGTACAAACTTTTGATCTTGTAATCAGTTTTTTAAAGTCTTGATTAGAGCTTATTTGCTGAAGCATGCCAACCATGAGTTAACATTCATTTATTAGTCAAGTTTAATTAATTATAGAGGATATTTTGTTTCCATAAAATGATTCTTATTTGATTTTTTCCCATCAAAATAAATATTTTTTTTCCTGGTGACGTGTTAATAATACTACATCCGCCTGTCCTAAAAGATGGATTGTTGTGTTTTCTATGATTTTTTTTAATTTAACATTAGTGAATCATAGTTTCAAAAATTTAATTTATATTAGCTTAACTTTATTGAAAACCAGTAATCACAAAAAAACTATGTATCTATGATACAAATTTAATGTGTGTTTTTAACGAGCAAAAAAAATATCTTTGTGAAACAGAGAGAATATCTCTTAAGAAATATATTAGTACTCCTTCCGTTTAGAATTATTTGTTATTTTAGAGTAGAATTTTTGTTTCAAAATAAGTGTTATTTTCGGTTTTTAATGCAAAATTTTATTGAAAATATTCTCTACTCTATTTTTCTATTGGTTGATATATGGTTAGGTGTATTGGTAATAGTGTTTTTATTTTGAAAATATGTAAAATTAAATGTTTTCTTAATTTGTATGCATAAACCTAGAACGACAATTAATATGAAACGGATGTAGTATTATGCTTCTTCATTGGATAGATTTTGAGCAAATTTATTTAATTGTTTGGTTTCTCTAAACACATAGGCAAGTGTCACCATGTGCTTTTTTATTGAACCAGCTAATTAATTATGCCCCCAAACATTAATTTACAATTTATGGCTTACACTAGTTGAATTGTGAATAATCTAAACTATATACAACTACATCTTGTCCCAGAAGTTTATAAACTCAAATGCGTTGTAACTGACTCTGTGAGTGTGGTGCTATTATCTTTCATGCAAAGACCATCCAAATTTTGTTTTGTAATACAGAAACAAAACTTTTGTGGGAATGGTTATTAGAAAAACAACACAATAATATACTATAAGAATTGGATTTGCATTAGTAAGGACAATGAGTCAATGAAATATAGTATATGTAGTTATGTACTGACGCCGTCAAGACATCACCACTTCGATTCAACTCTTATAGAGGAAAATAATACGTTTTTATATATAATAAAGTTATGGAATTGGCAATACATGCTTAAAATTTGATGGAACAATCGGCAACTCGTTCAAAACATATAAAAACTTTTTTTTTTTGAAAGATTTCTTAAACATATAAAAACTTAGTTCGAACTTTTTACGCTATATAATATATATGTTTTTTTTGGGTAACTGACGCTATATAATATTGCAAGATATTAAGAAATAAAAGTGAAACCGCCCTTTAAAAGAAACGTAGATTCTTAAACTTGTTACACATAAATTAATACTACGAAATACAAAAAAAAACTGCTTCTTACAAATAAGTGAAGTTTTTGTTTAATAGCAATAATTAACATCACAGCTTGACCAGGTCCAAACCTATAACAAACAAAATAACAGCTTCACCAAATACGTAATTTATTGCACAAGATATACAACAACGCGTAATATTTTTTTCCTTCATGAATGTATTCGATTCATAGAAGATAAACAAATGATGAGCGTGAAAACTTGACTATTATTATCATAAAGGGGGACAAGTGAGAATCATGTCCTCAGAAAGTTAAAACGCGGAAACAACCACTGTGGGCTTTGCTAAAAGAGTATTGTGGGCCTATATATATGCAAAAACTGCTCTTGGAACCGATGGAATTCTTTTTTTTTGACATCTGTTAGATTAATAGTAGGTGATCAAC
This sequence comes from Raphanus sativus, assembly GCF_000801105.2. NCBI lineage: Eukaryota > Viridiplantae > Streptophyta > Magnoliopsida > Brassicales > Brassicaceae > Raphanus > Raphanus sativus. The sequence goes on along the minus strand of NC_079511.1, from coordinate 25,153,920 downwards.
ACCAAAGTACCTTTACACACATACCATCAAATGGTTAAGCCTATCCAATCAAAAAATTACAAGATAGGACAGCGACACTTGAATTAAACTTCTCAAGAGACAGCGAACAGAGAGGAAGAAGAGAGGTGTTCCAAAAAATTCCAACACACCTGCAGAGATCAACTATAAAGAGGGAGGAACTTCCTCATTCTCAAACAAAAAGCGCAGCCACTGAGGACCGCCAGATGCCACATAGGATTGTAGATAACCACCCTTTGCAGCACTTTGAGCTATGAGAAAGGCCCCTCTGTTTGTTGACCTATCTTCCTTTTCTATTCTCCACCATTCCAGACTTCTGAGTTTTTTCTCCAGCTCACAGTACTGACTTCTGAAATTGGGCCAAGCTTTTGGTCTAAGAATCACTTTCAACAGCGTACCATCCTCCATTGCAATGATGACCCTGTTAATATGATGATCTCTTAAGCTCTCCAAAGCCCAGAGCAGTCCTTGAAGATTGGCTTCATCTCGAGAGCACACACCATAGAAAACCCTTCGACTGTGGATAAGTATCTTACCCTTCTCGTTTCTCAGTACCCACGCTCCTCCACTTCTTGACGAGGTCTTGTCAAAGTCAATTCCAATGTTGCACTTTACCCAACCAGTTGGAGGCGGCTTCCACCTTTTCCTTAGCACAGGGGACGCATATCTTTCTTTTTCCTCTTTCTGTTTCTCATGTTTCTGTGCCAACAACCAGAGCTCGGCTTCCTGCATTATCTTTGCAATAACCTCATGAGCAACAAAAGTCCTTCCCTCAAAAAGTATCGCATTTCTCATTTTCCAGAGATACCACACAATCCAGGGAATCATATTTCTGATCTTCTCATCAACATCATATTTTTTCATCAGCATCATTACATAGTGAAGATTCGAGAAATGTGATACCTTATCAAAACCATTCATCGGGTGTGGTACATTTGCTAAAGCCCATATCTGTCTTGCAATAGAGCATTCAAAGAGAATGTGGTTGATGGATTCACCTTCAAATCCACAAGCTTGACAGCATGGATCCATCTTGATTCCTCTTTTGACAAGTAACTCTCCCGCCGGTATCGCGTTGCTGAGGGCTTTCCACATGAAAGTTTTAATTTTTGGGGCTGATTTGATCTTCCAGACTTCCACTTTGAGATCATTTAAGGATGGTCTCATCTCCGCTTCTCTGATTAATTCACTATTGGCCTGCCTGCTGATGAACCAGTAGCCCGACCTGACCGAATAGCATCCATTCCTGTTGTGAACCCATATCCAAATATCTTCTTGATCAGCAACCACTCTCATTTTGAGGATCCTCTGAATATCCTCTTCAAAAAATAGTTCCCTGAGAGTCTCAATTTTCCAGCAGTTATTGTTGGCGTCAATCAGATCACTAACCTTGAGTAGAAGGTCCACAAATATATTTTTCATGAGGGGTCTTCTCCTGATATCCCCTTCTATCCAGTCATCTATCCAAACCGAGATCGTCTCACCATTTCCCACCTGTTTCCTGAGGCCTTGTTGGAGCAATTCCTTTCCAAACTGGATGCTTCTCCATCCGTAGGATGGTCTGGGACCGTTGCGAGCAGAGAGGAAATCCCCATGAGGGAAGTATCGACTCTTGAAAACTCTAGCAAAGAGGGACTCCGGATTGTCAAGGATTCTCCATGCTTGCTTGGCCAGAAGAGACTGGTTAAAAAGGTGGATGTCTTTAAAACCGAGGCCTCCATGTTCTTTGGCCTGACTCATTTTTGCCCAGCTTAGCCAATGAATCTTCCTCTTATGATCCAATGAGTTCCACCAGAAGTCCGCCACTGCTTTCGTTAACGTTTCACATGACTTCTTGGTTAACTTAAAGCATGACATGGCGTACACTGGCATAGCCATAGCCACAGCCTTTATCAAGACCTCTTTTCCTCCCTGTGAGAGCAATTTGATAAACCAACAGGAGAGTCTGTCCTTTAGGTTATCATAGATATAAGCAAGCATCTCAGTCTTTGATCTGCTGAAACATTCGGGTAGTCCCAAATAGACACCCGCACCACCTTCTTTATCAATTCCTGTGAGGTCCTTCAGCAGTTGTTTAGAGACGTCATCCATTTTAGCTCCAAAAGTGATAGCCGATTTCTGTAAGTTAACCTTCTGACCAGTAGCTCGCTCATATACTTGAAGTATCTTTATCAGTTCTGTCACCTGAGGTAGCGAGGCTTTGCAAATCATCAAACTATCATCAGCAAACAGCATGTGATGAATCATTGGGCCATCCTCGGAGAATTGAATGCCTTGTATTCTTCCTCTTCGTACAGCTTGCTCTATCATATGGATGAGTCCTTCCGTACACAACACAAACAAAAAAGGTGATAGGGGATCACCTTGACGCAGCCCCCGCTCCGGTTGTATACACCCAAAAGGCTGGTCATTGATCAGAGTAGAGTATGTAACTGAAGTTACACAGAACATGACCCTCTCTATCCATACTTCGTCGAATCCTAGGGCCAGTAGAAGAGCTCTCAAGTAGCTCCATTCAACCCTATCATATGCCTTTGACATATCTGATTTAATTGCAATAAAGTCCTTAGCAATTTTCTCATCCGTTCTCAGCGCATGAATCATTTCGTGAGCTATCAAGATGTTATCTGTGATGAGTCTCTCTTCTACAAAAGCAGATTGTGTAGGCGACACAATAGCTGGGAGAAATGGCTTTAGTCTGCTCACCAAGATTTTAGAGATGATCTTGTAGAGAACTGAGCAGAGGCTTATGGGTCTCAAGTCTGTCATCAGTATGGGATCCACAATTTTAGGAATAAGACACAGGTGGGTATAATTCCATTCCATAGGGAAAACTCCAGAGATGAAAAACTGCTTGACTTCCTCAGTAACCTGTTCTCCTATTGTGTCCCAATACTTCTGAAAAAATAGACCCGTCATCCCATCAGGCCCGGGAGCGCTTCCAGGTTTGATCGCAAAGACTGCCTCTCTAACTTCCTCATTGCTAATCTCCCTTGTTAAGAACTCATTCATCTCAGCAGTAACACGGCTATCAAAACCTTCAAAGATGTCACCAAAGTCCTCAACATTTGAAGATTTGAACAGGTTCTTGAAATAATCATTAGCCACTTCAGCTTTAGCCGCTTCTGAGAATTGAGGCTGACCATTACTATCCATCAGTTTGATGATTCTGTTCTTTGCTCTAGTTGCCTTGACCGATTCATGATAGTACTTTGTGTTGAGGTCTCCTTTTACTGCCCATCGATCTCTGGTTTTTTGCTGCCAGTACTGCTCTTCCTCTTTGTAAGCTCGTATGAGTTCATTCTTGAGATAATTTATCCTGTGTAAGACCGGGGAGCTAGCAGACTGGTGCTCTTCCAAGGCCACTTGAATCTGCCTGATTTTGTCCCTTGAGTTCAGAGATTTTTTCTTTTTCCATCTGCTCAAGGCTTTCCTGCATCTCTTTAATTTATCTGAGACCTTCACTTCAAACAGGGGGTGGTTAGTCAGCCAGGCCTTCTTAATTTCCTCTTTCACCCCTGGTTGATGCAGGAATCTTCTGTCAAAACGGAAGCTTCCCCTAAACTGATCAGCAGAAGAAATCAGTCTCACCATCACAGGCCTGTGATCAGACCCTCTCATATCCATAAACTCTTGATTCGATGCCGGGAATAACTGGAACCATTTTTTGTTACCAAAGCAGCGATCCAGTCTCGAGCGAACCCAGTAATCCCCTCGCTGACCTCCCCACGTAAGATGGTTCCCACTGCTTGGAAGCTCCACCATATTTCCAATTTCCAGCATAGTGTTGAAATCCTGAAATGAAGTCTCATTCCTTCTAGGGCCACCAATTTTTTCCCCGTTGTTTCTTATCTCATTGAAGTCCCCTAGCATGCACCACGGATCCTTCCTGTGAGCCCCAATTCTGGACAACCTTTCCCACACCTTCGCTCTGTTGCCTTGGACAGGAGCACCATATACACAAGAGACAAAGAAAAGGTCTTTACCAAACTGTACACTAAAGTCCACCAGATTCTTATCTACAAACTTGAAGCAAATATTTACAGAATTCTTCCAAAGAAGTGCTAGGCCTCCGCTGTACCCGACAGGCTCCACAGTCAGGATCCTATCGTAACCTAGCCACGTTTGCAAATCCACCAAATCATCACGAGAATGCTTAGTCTCCATCAAAAACAAAATATCTGGGAAATACTCTTGACGTATCTCCCGCAATCTCGGAATCACCAAGTCTTGTGCACGGCCCAGTCCTTGGCAATTCCAACTAAGCATAGTCGTTTTAGATACTGGACGGTCCCTCATTTGGGACCACCAATGGTTTCTTAAACCTTGCAGAGCTTTGAGATGGCTCGACATCTTCTTGTGCTTTCCTCTTTCCATCTGAAATTATCCCTTCACCCACCATTTTCTCTCCATCGGTCGGTACCTTAGCCACCCTCTTTCCAGCTGCTTTCCTCGTATAGGTACCCGGTCTCTTTCTCTGTTTAGCTTTCTTTGGAGTAGTCCCGGAAATGCTAGTATCAGAGATACCAATACTATAACCCGTTGAACTTTCCATCAAAAATTCTGACTGAGAAGATCCTCCAGGCCCCTGTATAGTTGGAGGTAAGGAAAGAATTTTCCCCGATTGCAGAGTTTTAGAGCCAGCCACTATGGCACTGGCCATTAGCTTCCCTTGTGCTGGATTTGGTGTTGCCTGCGCACTGAAGTCAAAGACAGTTCCTTTTCCTTTATCTAAGTTCGATGATAGCGTTGGGACCTGCTCCAACCTAAGATAAACTTTCTGACCAATAATATCATCATCAAGATCTTCCAGGGATTTTTTCACTCTTTCTTCTCTCGCCTGTTTCTCCTGACCATCTGCTGCTAAGAGGTATTGTCTCATTCCATCCAGAACCTCCTTCGCAATCTTCGGTCGACCAGAGACAGGATCCAAGCCCAGATGCTTGCTCTCAATAACTCCATGAAGAGGATCTGTCTCCTCCAAGGTCAGCAGAACTTCCGTATTCTTACTTTCTGCCGAAGAACAGGACCCCTTCGTTTGTACTTCCTTGTCTTTGCTAACCCATGGACACACAGATTGTTCGTGAGTTAACCTCTGGCAAGTGTAACATCTTTTTTGCAGCCTTTCATAGTCATACAGTATGTTTACTACCTCCCCGCCAGGAAGAGTAAGTCTCTTCGACCTTCTCAAAGGCTTCGAGACATCAAACTTCACAAACACTCTCACATAGTCTTTGATCTGGGCCTTTTCTGGATCATAGGGCACGTCAATAACTTGACCCGCAAATTCTCCCATCGCCATAATCGTTCCCGGCGTGTAGTGGTTCACCGGTATGTTTCTCATCTGTACCCAAACCCGTAGATACTGCAGATAGTCAGCCGGTGGTTTCTCAGTCCACCTCTCCAGGACAATCGACCAGTTGCTACTTGTATGGACCTTGCTTAGAACATCAAGAAGATCCTGCTCATACTTAAAGATAAACTGGAACCTTTCGTTAGACAGAGCAACTCCTCTCACCCTATTGTACAGCTTCCACTTGCGGGGCATGTCAAGGATTAGATCCGACATCCTTTGACACCTAGGGTTGAGGAGACGCCCTATTAAACTCAGCTCATTCCTCTCTGTCGCATAGAACTCCGGCCTATCTGGAAGAACAAAAGGTTCGTCTTCTTCCTCAATGGACAGATGCTTCAGTGCTTTATCCAGGTGAGTCGTCATACTCGAGATCGTAGCTTAGCGTGAGAGACCAGTCCCGCTTCTCTTCACCCAACTTTTGCAATCTTTTTCCTTCACACACTTGAGATTTCCAGAAACAGAGATGAATAGTGGATCTGAAAAAGCCCTCTTGTGAAGAATAAACCCTAAAATATCTTGCAGATTTGATAAGTTATCGATAGTAGAGTCTGGAAAGTGGTTAGATTTCTGAGTGGAAAACGTGTTTGGAATGAAACTAGGCCCCACAAATCCAAGAGAAGATCTCAGAAGTTGGAGAAAAAAGCCCAAAAGAGGGAAACTGCTAACGTGCACCGAGAGAGAAACTGATCATCCCAACTCGTATATTCAATCTAACATATAACCGATGGAATTCAAAAATGATGTTATTTTAAACGACAAACCTTTTTTGAAACGTGGCCTAAAAGTTTGTAGATAATCTGGCCTAAAAGCTCTAGCTTGATATGTTTTGTAGTTTTCTTCTACGAGCTTTCAACCCATTTTTATATTTCTTTATTTAAAAAATTACTTAGAATAGGTTTCACTCTAATATATGTCCCTATAATATAATTCAAAGTAGTGTAAAAAACAAGAATTCAACTACATTTTCGTAAAAGCATACGGTAAAGCAAACACATTTTTATAGTAATTTTTTTTTTGTATAGAAACAAAAGAGGACTGAAATTGCTTTTATATAAGGGATGGCTCTGCCTCAGTGGCCTAAAGCACATTTCTATACATTTACTTATATTTATTTGTGAAATACAGTTATACACACATACATATATAATTTTAGTTTAGTTCCACATAAAAAAATCAGATGAACCTTAGACTGTTAGTATGTATTATCTATAACATTTAGATTTTTTTTTTCAAATGAGTAGTTTGTTTGAAAACTAATTACTTGTTAATATTAAATTGTACAAAATAACAGATAAATTATAAATAACACATGCGAAAATAGAATAAAATCTAAACATTACAAAGTCCAACATAAACCATATTATTCAGGATTCAAGACTAACTTAAAGAATAAGTCAATATAATGTTTTAACCATTTAATTATAATCAGTTTCAGAAAAATGTGGCCTAAAAAATTGTTAATAATCTTGTGGCCTAAAGCTTTAGCTTTACTAGCCTTATGTAAGGGACTGGCCTGCTCTGCCTCTCACCTCATTGTCGCCTAAGTAACTGACTCCCCCTGTCAATATATAACGCATGCAATCACGTTTCCAGAGACCTGGAAGTTTAATTACTTAATTTATCTATTTGACATGCAAGTTTTCTTATGATTTTGCCATTTTATCAATGTGAGCTTCTAAGAGTAGTTATTAATTTCATTATCTGATATGCTAGGACGAAGGGAAATTATTAAAAGCTTGCATGCAAAGTGGTATGTGTTGTAAGTTGTAACAAGACGAGAGTAGCTCCGTCGATTGTCGCCAGCTTGTGCTCCACCAACGAGCCGAGGATAGGTGAGGATGATGTGGACTTTGACGAGCTGTAATTGTGGCTGCTTAGAACATTTAAACTGTTATATGTTTAGTTGGTTATGGAGAATGTGAAAAGCTTTGGAAATAATTCTCCTATTTTTATCGGCCGAGTGAAAAAAATCCATTTTCAACGAGCCAAAATCTCTCTTAAACAGTACTATCTTCCTTAAGTTTATTGTTATTCTAGAATAAAATTTTCGTTTCAAAAATAAGTTTAGAATTAAATGTAAAATCTATCAACAATATTATCTAATTTATTTTTATATTGGTTGAAATATAATTAGCGTAAATAACGATGCTTTTATTTTGAAAATATAAAAAGTTAAATATTTTATAATTTCTATACATAAAGTTAATACAACGATTAAAATGAAACGGATGACTATTAATTTCAAGTTTCAACGAGCTTGTGGTTGCACCTACATCTTTGATGAGAATCCAGAAACAAAGACACGAAGATTCTGATGCTTGCTTCGATTGTTTTGTAGCTGCAAGAGAAGCTGACATGATCCGAAACCTCCCAAATGTTTAATACTTCTGATTATTACGGGACTAACCCGGTTATAATATGATTATATAAGTCCAGTCCAATGTAATCTTTTTGTATTTTTTTCATTCTTATGGTTAATCTAATATCCCGCGTAAAAGAGCTTTTTGGATTCAATGTTTTATGGTCGTAACTAAATAACAGTTTAGTGATGATGATGATTGTTTATTTAAATTCTTAAATTATACTAATTTAATCTGTGGGCACAACAAGAGATAACCCAATCCATTCACTGTATTAATCAAGTACGTGAAGACATAAGTAGGTGTGACCGTGTGAAGTGTCAACTGTTGACCCAGCCGTTAACTAAAAAACAACACACGATAATTAAACTAAACTAAAATATTCAGAACCTCACGGTCTCCTCCTGCCGTCAAATTTAATTATGTCTTTTCGAAAATAAAAACATAGAAAAAGGTAAATATACTGTCGGTGGGCCCACTATCGTTCTCTCTCTCTCTCTGCCTCATACCTTAATCGTCAGACGTGTTTTATCTCCACGTGGCGTAAGAAGATTTAGAAGATAAGATACCTCACGCTTAGAAATGTGAGGTGGGACCAAATGTTTAAGTTTTAGCGGAAGGGCGGCTACTTTGGCTTATGTCATAAAATCAGTCAAGAGCATCATAACGCTCTTTCAAGCGATTCCTTTGTAACGGCTCCGGGTGACGGTGGTGGGACCTTTAGACGTGAACCTCACGGGTCTTCATTAAAACGCGGTCCCTGGGCCGCGCGTCCTCGTGATTGTGCCACGTTTCCTGGTTTTCCTCAGATTTTGAACCGCCGGTGCGTAATTTGTAGTATTTGTTTAATTTAAAAGTTGGTGTCCTAATTTCCAGATTCTAATGCCAAAATCTGCTTCTTTTCTATGAGCTTTTAATGTTTTATTCGTCGTAATTTTCCTACCAATTTATTTTTATGATACTTCATCCGTTACAAACAACATATTTAATATCTCAAACTATGTGATATTGAATTTATATAAAAATAACAACCAGTTAAATATTTTGAAAATTCATTTCTTTTTGACTAAAATACTCAATATTTCATATTATAAAATACTATTACATTATTAAAGTATGGGATTATTTACATTATATATTTTTGATAACTAATGAGCTATGTAATATTACATTTTCAAAATACATATCTTAGTTCTTATATATGATTTTCATTACAAATACCATTCACTTTTGCAAGGCAACGTTTTATATATCTAGATTCAGTTTTAATGAATATGCCTGATATTTTTTTCCATCAGTTAGCTGTTTATGATCATGAAAATGTACACAACTCTTTTTTGATAAATTATAAAGGTTCGCTGACCAAACAAACTCAGAACCACTGTTAGTTGATGCTACAATTAAAATTAAAATTAGATACGGATCCATGTTATGCACAGTTTTTTTTTAATTTTAGAATGATAAAAATTTGATTAATTTTCTAGATTTCTAAGAATTGTATTTTAAATTTGGTGTTATATATTGTTTAAAAATAATTTATCCTAATCAACATTTTAAAATGATTGTTTGTAAATTAATTTCAGTTTTATCCAATTTTCTTAACTTATTGAATTACTAGAAAGTTTCTTTATTTTGTCAGTAAAAAGATATACTCCATATGTTTCAAATTGTAAGAATCTTTTGGTTTAAACCAGAAAAATTAAGAAACATTTTTTTGAAATATATATTGCTAATAATATAAATTTGAAATAAATTAACTAATTATAAATAATACAGTAAATAATATTTTATTAAAATTGATATAATATGTAATTTATGATGTGGATAATCTTCTATAGGTTTTAAGCATAAATTATTTCATAGCCTCTATTTTTTTACCAACCAGACATCTTGTATGCAATAAATAAAGGGGAAATTTTAACTATACCACAAGTTTCTTACTACTTTTCAAATTTACCATTAATATATAACTATTTTCACAAATATCCTAAATTTGTGATAAAAGAACATTAAACTAATTTTTAAAAATATTTATAGAACTTTATAAACCCAACACAACCCCTTAATACTAAACCTTAAACAATAATCAACAAAATTTAAACCCAAATGTTAGCATAATTTTTTGAATGGTGACATTTTTGAAAACTGGTACTTAAATTATGGTATTTCTAATAATTTCTCATAAAAAGATAATTTCTTTTACTGTTAAAAGAACTATTTGAACGGTAAAAGTATATTTTTAAATATTAAATACTAGTATACTACCGAGGATGAATTAAAAGATACGTAAAAATCATGTTTTATAAAGTATATTTCACCGATATATCTGTTTGATGTGCATTCAACTATATTTCACTACAAATAAGATCATATCGATTGCTTTACTGAACATCGCACGCGGCGACTCTTGAAGACACCGTTGCCCTAAATCGTTTCCGGCTCGTGCGCCCGTTCCAGCTCGTTCGTCTCTATTTCTTCTGCCTCCTGCCATCTCCGCCTTCTTTCAGCGATATGCTCGTGACCCTGGTGATGGAAGACGACTGTGTCGCTCAGATCTGGTCATATAGATCTCGATTTTGAGCTTTGTTCTTCCTTTCTGGTGAAGCGGCGAGACGTTAGGAGTCACGGAGGATCGGTGGGGGGTCGGCTCTTAGGCTTAGGGTTTGAAAGTCCAATTTTTCATTTGTGTGACTCCAAACCCTGATGAAGGTTTGCTTTCTGTTCATGGGATTTGGTCGGGTTTGGATTGCTTGGAGAGGTTGGGCTTGGTGAGCTGTCTCTGTTACTCGGAGTCAACTCTTCTGGTTGTTGATTTTTAAGATGCAAAGCCTTTTACGAGTTCAATTTTGTTTGGAGAAGATTCGGAAGGAAATAGATGTTTTCAGGAGCGATTGCTCCATTGTTGGTCGATTGCCACCGATTTGTTCGTGATTGTCCTGGATTTGGAGTGGTTTTTATCCAGTTACCGGCTGTGTGAATAAGACGTGTTCCTGTGAGGTGTTGGTGCGTATGAGGCGCGTGGAGAGCACAATCAAGGTCCAATGGCGAGTTTTAGTTGGGATTGAAGGTGTGTACAGCGACGGTTAAGGATTCTAACCTCTCTTGATTCGGTTTATGTATTGGTGATGTTCATGTGCTTCATGTTTGTCTCAATGATCTTTTTCTCTGGAGTTAGTTGTGGCCGTGTTCTCGTCAGACAAGCTCGTCCTTGAGTGAAAGGTGGAGTTCTCCTCTCCTGTAGTGATCTGTCCCTGCCTTTTTTTAGTTTAAGTTGTGTTCTTGGTTGTTGTTTCTATCTTTGGCTCCGAGGGGTGTTGTTTACCTCGTCGGCTTTTGGTTCCGGAAAGGCGTTGTTTCTTTGCCGGTTTTGTGTAATGTACGGTTATTTCAATATTAATCCAACAGATGACAAAAAAAAGATCATATCTAAATAGTAATTCTAAACATATATAACAATTCACTAAACTATGAAATCCGATAATCATGTTCAAAATAGTTATTCTTGTCGGTGATTTTGATGATTTTGATAAATATGTTTGATTTCTTGTTCTTTTTGTCTTCACATCCGATAAATTTATTTGATTTAATACTTTTTTGCGCTGTCATATCCGTTAATGTTATTTGTTATAATACGCTTTATTTAATCATTGTATCCGACAATTTTTAACACGTTAAATTTTTTTTGATGAATCCGACAAATATGTTTGATCTCTCTTTCTCTTTTTGTTTTCATATCCGATAATTTTTCTGATATGATAATTTGCGCTGTCATAGTGTTTATAATAAATTTTATTTAATCATCGTATCCAAAATTTTATTCATTGTTGTCACTTTTATTTACGTATCCGATAAAAATCTTTGATACTTTTGTCGTTTTGTCCACCAATTTGTCGTATTTGTTTATCCGCTAATTGTGTCGTATTACCCGACAATTTAATTTTATATAATAGTTTTGCATCATTAGGCACGATGTTGTGTGTTATGATAAATTTTTATTTAATCAACATATCTGACAATTATTTTTGATATAACTAATACATTTTATCTTTATACTTTTTAAATATTTTTGATATAATTTTATAAATTTTTAATAATTTTTTAATCGTCAATTTGTTAGCATAAAATTTTTCTTCAATGTATTTAACAATTTAATCTACTATAATAGATAGTCTGTGTCATAAACTTTTCTGTTTTATTTTAAAAAATTAAAAATAATTAATGTTATAGCCGGTAATATTTCAGTGTAATAAAAATCATTATATGTTATTTTTGTATGATAATTGTGGTTATATTTTTCAAATTTTTGATACATTTTTTGGATTTTTTATCTTTTTAAAAACTATGTACGATACAATGTTATGTTATTCTATTTAATAATTTTGTTCAATTTTTGTTGAATGTTCCATATTATAGCGCCTTAATATTAAATTTTTACCAAACATGCAGAAAATGATAGTATGGCTTTCTTTACTTTTGTGCTTTTAAACATGTGGACTTCCAAATATATATATGGAAGTTTTCTTTTAACATGTTTTTATTGGCTTAATATGTACTAGAGCTTGATCCGCGCATATGTGGAGTTATTAGTTTTAACGATATATGTATAAATATTTCAAAAACAAAAATTTAATTGTTTCCTAGTTCTTATGCTTTTAATCAAAATACTCAGAATATTTCATATTATAAAATAATACTAGTTTACTAAAATATGTGATCGTTTATATTATATATTTTTGATAACTAATGAGCTATGTAATATTACATTTTGAAAATATATATCTTAGTTCTTATGATTTTCATTAAAAATACCATTCACTTTTACTTTACAAAAAAAATAAATACCATTCACTTTTCAAGGCAACGTTTTATATATCTAAATTCAATGTCAACGAATATGCCTGATATTTTTTTCCATCATCTCTCATGTAATTAGCTGTTTATGATCATGAAATTGTACACTTAACTATTTTTTGATAAATTATAAAGGTTCGCTGACCAAACAAATTTAGAACCACTATTAGTTGATGCTACAATTAATATTTAAATTAAATACGGATCCACACTATGCACAGTTTTTAAAAAACAATTATTATGATAAAAATATAATTAATTTTGTAGATGTTTTATAATTATATTTTAAATTTGGTGTTATATATTGTTTAAAATAATATATATTAATCAACATTTTAGAATGATTGTTTGTAAATTAATTTCAGTTTTATCCAATTTTCTTAACTTATTGAATTAATAGAAAGTTTTCTTTATTTTGTCAGTAAAAAGATATACACCATATGTTTCATATTGTAAGAAATTTTTGGTCTAAAACATAAAAATTAAGAAACATTTTTTGAAATAAATATTGCTGATAATATAAATTTTAAATAAATTAACTAATTATAAATAATACAGTAGATAATATTGGTCAATAAATTTTCAATAAAATTAAAACTATCTTAAACTAGCACAAAACCTAAAATTATAAAAGGGAGGGGGTAATATAAAAATACATTATTTAATTTGTGTAAAATGATAAAAATTATTAAAAATTGATAAATATGTAATTTATGATGTTGGTAATCTTCTATGGATTTTAACCATAAATTATTTCATAACCTCTATTTTCTTACCAACCAGACATCTTGTATATACAATAAATAAAGGGGAAATTTCAATTATACCACAAGTTTCTTGCCACTTTTCAAATTTAACATAATGAATAACTATTTTCACAAATATCCTAAATTTGTAATAAAACAACACTAAAGTATTTTAAAAAAATAATTTTAAAACATTTATAAATCCAACCTCAACCCCTTAATACTAAACCCTAAACAATAATTAATAAAATTTAAACCCAAATGTTAGTATAATTTTTTGAATGGTGGTATTTTTAAAAAGTGGTACTTAAATTATGGTATTTCTAACAATTTCTCATAAAACATTTATTTTTATGTTAAAAGAACCATTTGAAAAGTAAAAATATATTTTTAAATATTAAATACTACTGAGGATGAATTAAAAAGATACGTAAAAATAATGTTTATAAAAGTATATTTCACGGCTATATCTGGTTTGATGTGCATTCAACTATATTTCACTACAAATCAGATCAGATCTAAATATTAATACTAAATATCTATAACAATTCACTAAACTATGAAATCTAATAATTATGCTCAAAATAGTTATTCTTGTTGGTGATTTTGATGATTTTGATGAATATGTTTGATTTCTTGTTCTTTTTGTCTTCGTATCCGACAACTTTATTTGATTTAATACTTTTGCGCTATCATATCCGTTAATGTTATTTGTTATAATACGCTTTATTTAGTCATTGTTTTCGACAATTTTTTAACACGTTAAATTTCTTTTGTTGATGAATCCGACAAATATGTTTGATCTCTTTCTTTTTTTGTTTTCGTATCCGACAATTTGTCTGATATAATAACTTGCGCCGTCATAGTGGTTATAATAAATTTTATTTAATCATTGTATCCAAAATTTTATTCATTATAGTTATTTTTATTGACGTATCCGATAAAAATATTTAATCTTTTTGTCGTTTATCCACTTATTTGTCATATTCGTTTATCCTCTAATTTTGTCGTATTACCCGACAATTTCATCTGATCTAATAGTTTTGCATCATTAGGCATGATGTTGTGTTTTATGATAAATTTTTTATTTGATCAACATATCTGACAATTTGTTTTGATATAGCTAATACATTTTATCTTTTTAATTGTTAAATATTTTTGATATAATTTTATAACTTTTTAATCATCAATTTATTAGCATAAAAAATTTATTCTTCGATGTATTTAACAATTTAATTTACTGTAATAGATAATTTGTGTCAAAATTGTTTCTGTTTTATTTTAAAATATTAAAAATAATTAATGCTATAGCCGATAATATTTCAATGTAATAAAAATCAATTATATGTTATTATTTTGTTTGATAAATGTGGTTATATTTTCAATTTTCGATACATTTTTGGATTTTTATATTTAAAAAAATATGTACAATATAATATTTTGTCATTCTATTTAATAATCTTGTTTAATTTTTTTGAATGTTCCATATTATAGCTTCAATATTAATTTTTTACCAAACTTGCAGAAAAATGATAGTATGTTTTTCTTTACTTTTGTGCTTCTAAACATGTGGACATCCAAATACATATTTTACAGGAATCATATATATATGGAAGTTTCCTTTTATATGGAAGTTTCCTTTTAACATGTTTTTATAGATTTAATATGTATGAATGAAACACAGTCTTGAAAACGTCTCAATCCAAATTTCATTCTAAATTCTTGGTAGCAAGTAATCTTTAGTTCACTTTAATAGTCCAACATCTTATTATGATATGTGCAGTCTACGTTTGAAGACAAACTTCGAGGTAAGGAGATAAGATTGATCAACGGTGTGTTGGACTAGTGAATCAATGGCTGTAGTTGGTTTATTTGTCTTTAGTCCCTGTACAATTGATTTTTTATTCTACACTTTTTTCCTTTTAATATTTTACATCATAGTTTTTTCTACATACCCATTCAATATATATATAAAGATTATATAATAGTTTTAAATGACCATGCATGAGCAATGAGTATGTTGAATTTAAAAAAAATCAACAGTTTAAAACCAAAGCAATGAGGTAGTTGAATAATGTGAGAATACATGTGCATTGTTTTGGTTGAAAGAAAAACAAATGGATCATACATTGTCAAATGTTGTATTTTTATTCGCTATTAATGTTCTATATCTTTTATCTCCTCTAATTTATTTAAAATTAAATATTTTATAGTAAAACAATTTCTATAAAGGTAATATTTATACCAAAAAATCAAAAATCATTTTCATGATCTATAAAAATAAATCCCCAAAAAATTCTTCTATTTTTCCTTTTAACTACCAAATCCTAATAATTATAATTTCCAAACTAATTTTCAACCAACCAAACCTATATCAAAATATTTTAAATATTTTAAGTTTTTTATCTTGATTTTTAATATATTATTTTTATAAAAATATTAAAAAATAAAGATGATGAGACGAAATTAGTGAGATATTGTGTTGAATTCTACTAAACAAAATAATTATAGATATAAAATTAAAAGTATGTTGAATTAAGATGTTGAAGAAAGAGAAACTGATGGGAAATGTTAAAAATGCAAAATATGGTGTTAAGTAACATTTACCATTGTACAATCCATTATCCTTTTTATTTTTTTATTTTGAATTCTTTTATTCTATAAACGCATAGAATATTAAAATTTATAAACAAAAATTTGGTATAAACTAATCTATATAGTTTAATAACAATTTTTTATAATTAAAATCAACTAAACCACATTTATATTTATAAAACATAAAAATGATTAACTTTTGTATACATATTTTTATTGAAAAAAAAAATTGTTATAAAATATTTGTTTTTTGTAAACATTAGAATATATAAAATATACGACATTATTAATGTGGACCCCATTTTTTATTTGAGTTAGTTGAGTTTATTCAACAAAAATGAATTCATGTATTTGTTTAAATTATTAACACTTCCACTGTATTGATTTAATAGTTGAAATATTTTTTAACACTTCAATTTTTTTTAACACTTCAATTCATGTTATTGTAGATGCCCTTACGTCATATTATCTGTATTAGAGCCAATGGATCATGGGCTTCAGGGGAGATTAGGGTCTGCCCAAATTCCTCCCAATTTACACCCAAAAAAAGTTGACAGCAATTTTTTCTTTTTTCCAGGAAAGAAGTAAACACATCCCCTATATATTAAAGGAGAAGCATTTTTAAGGCTTTCCTTAAACGATTTTGGTGAAAATGCATGAGAAGGCTCGGATCCACGTGTCACTCTGTGAGGGAGTTTAAGAAAAACGAAATATTTAATTCTTTGCTTTGTTTCCTTATTTGGTTCCATAAGAAGAAACGTAACCCATTTTTTTTTCATTCATGCGAAACACTTTGAGGATCCGAGTGCAGCATATTGCCAATGGATCTGAGTCATTCTTGCCGTCTTCTGCCAATGTTTTCATGCGAAACACTTTGAGGATTCTTGTGTGTCATTGCCAATGGAGCATAGCTTCGCGCGCATGGACAATGAGGTTGTTAGTTGGGGCGAAACCGTGATGAGCGCTAACTGCAGTTGCGAGCTTCAAACGCCAGATTGCGACGCTGTCGGATCCACCGCCGTTGTCTCCGTCGTTACTCCGGAGAAGATCGTTGTAGCTAACTGCGGCGATTCCAGAGCAGTTCTCTGTAGGAATGGAAAACCAGTTCCTCTATCCACAGATCACAAGGTCAGCGTCTCTGCTCTCTCTAGAGAGAAACATATCTTTCTTAATTTGTTTATTTTTTTGTGGTGTTAATTTTTGTTTTGTTTTGTGTTTTAAATAAACAGCCGGATCGTCCTGACGAGTTGGATCGGATCCAGGAAGCAGGGGGGAGAGTGATATACTGGGATGGTCCAAGAGTCTTAGGCGTGTTAGTCATGTCACGAGCCATAGGTGATAATTACTTGAAACCATACGTGAGTTCGGAGCCGGAAGTTACTGTGACGGACCGGACCGAAGAAGATGAGTTTCTTATTCTAGCGAGCGACGGATTATGGGACGTGGTGACGAACGAGGCGGCGTGCGCGATGGTGCACATGTATCTTAACAAAAGAGGTGGTGGCCGTGGAAGGCGACGAGAAACTCAGGACGAGTGTAGTGACGGGAAAGAGGATGAGAAGGTGGTGGTGGGGTCGAGCAAGAGCGGGAAGAAAGGAGAGATCGCGGACAAAGCATGCACGGAGGCGTCAGTGTTGTTGACGAAGCTGGCGTTGGCTAAGCATAGTAGCGACAACGTAAGCGTCGTGGTCGTTGATCTCAGAAGAAGAAGAAAAAGACACGTTGCTTGAGCTGACACTAATCTATCTCATTACTCCACCGTCTTTTTTTTTTTAAATATGATTCTTTTGTTTTTTTTTCATTGGGTCAAGTCAAGTGTGTGGAGGTTTCACTGGGACGAAGGCACCTCGGTTCATCTCCAAACCCTAAAGGGGAAAAAGCATTAGTTGAAAAAAAAATCTCGGTTTCGTTAAACCGGTTAAATCGGGGTATGGTTGTTTTCTTTTTTTTGTTCTGGACCATCGTTTTTGCCTTTTTTAGTTGTGTAATCGACAAACAAAAAAAGAAAAAGACATGAGCAAGATCATAACAATCGTGTTGATGAGTTATATATATAAACCTCGCGCAATTGCCTCTGTTTCTTCTCCGCATCGTCTTAGTTTTTTCTCAGTTTCTTCTCAGTATCTTCTCTGTTTTTTCACGTAAATATATAGTTTTGTGGTCAGTTGATGAGTTGCGAGGTTGGTTGGTCGAAGTCTCTCTTAGGTTTTATTAATGATCAACTATATAAAATGAAGAGATAATGACTTCATACAATCTGTTTTTGTTATCAATTCATGCACGTTCCTTTGCATTTTTAATTCATGCAAGAACGGTTTTGTTAATTGATGAGTTTGGTCTGTTAGAATAACATAATCTTCAAACATATTTTTTATTTAATAACATGGGCATTATCGTGACGACCGTCTATGTTTGAATAACATAATCTTCAGATGGTATATCAGAACGATATAAAGAACTCCATGGTATACAGATGAAGAAGAAGAAGAAGATCGAGAACAATTGTTTACGTTATGAACTTTGTATATATCTAACCCTTTTATTAATCTTCGTCCTTGGTATTTTTGGTATTTTTGGCGTTTTGTGTGGGATTTATTTGAGGACCTTTTTATTAATTAAAATTAACAATTTTTTAAGTAGAGATAACAATATTTATTTTCTTGCTTAACAAGTTTCAAATATCTACGAAAAGAAGAAAATTTCATAAAAAAATAACTAATATAAGCTCGCTCTTCTTGATCGGAAGATGGCTACCGCTACGGAGATGGCGAAGAGGATACATGTTAAAGCGAAGATGAGGCATATCACCGGGACGTCGTTGTTGTTGTTGTCTCTCTTTGAGAGGAGTAACAGATCAAGTCTTGATTCGGGTGGGTTGTGTTGAACCCGCAGACTCTGTTCTTGACCCGACAGTCTCTGCATTTAGCGAAGTACGGGTCTCGAGACATTGTAGCATTTGTTTTCACAAACAATAACAGTTTGACACAAGCGATAACACATTCTATACAAACTATAAGAGTTCTTACTACAGTCTCCCATTGTCAAGTATGCTTTACGAGTCATTCTCATGTAGTACACGTAAATTTTTAAGCGAATGAAATACTACAATTCTATTACACATGAATTTTAATAATATGGTTAAGATTTTTAAACCGATATCAATGAATTCTATCCATCCCGAATTAGACCGGCTAGCATTAACGTTTGGACAATATTTATATTTTATGAGTGATTAGCAAGGTAAATTGATGATACTAAATGTCATATATTTCACATTTTTTGTTATGGAAATTTATATATCTAAGAGTGATTGGTAAGGTAAAAATATTTTTCATTAAATACGATATTATACCAAGATACCACATTTATTGAATTAGGTTTAGTAAACCTATATAAGACTCACTGCTCCACATAATTTTATTTATTCACTACACCCGAAACCTTAACAAGTTTATCTCATTCTCCTATAATGGTTGCGGTAACTTATGTGTCTGATTTGAAACTATTCAAGTCAATGTGGAAGATTATGGTTAAGATCCTTTATTTGTGGAAGCAATATTCTGCTGGTAGTGGTCTAACTATTGAAATGGTTTTTATTGACTCCAATGTAGGCATCTTTACTCTTCACCTGAATACATTTTATAAATTTCGTTTTCTTTATTTAAACATGTCTAAGTTTCAAGTTTTTTTTTTTTCGTCGGTTGTGAAGATGTTTTACGCAGACCAAATTGAAAAATAAATGTTAAAACATAATGCTTGATTGTTAAAATTCATTGGCCTTATGTTTAATACATTGTAAGAATTAAACTCAGCAGGTTCAATGTGTAGATATATTAATGTTATTGTTTATGTATATATTTTTATACAACGATTTATGTATATAATTTAATTGTCATTATTTAAAAAAATATTTTGTAATGACTAAGTATATTTTATATTTAATTAATTTTAATTTAAAAATTAAAACTTTCATTTGTTATATGAACAAACATTTCTTTCAATATTAGTTAACGCTATATGTATATAGCGATGAAACACTTTAAAAAAAAATTTACATACACACAAATATGCACATTAAAGTTAGTACTTATATAACAAAATGTGAGGTGAAGATTCTAAATCAGGCGTAATATATAATATTATTATTTTAAAATCTTCATTTCACAATTAACCAAATTGTAATGAAATGAATTGTTTTATAGGCATCTTAGCTTTCTTCAACAGTTATATAAATTTGATTTTATTATGATTTTTTTATAATTTATAATATGAAACAATTGGTTTATATTAGAATTGTCTAAAATTCAAAGAACATGAAATCAAACAAATACAAATAGTCTTTAGTTTATCACTAAAACACCAAAAATCTCAACCATTTTAACCGAATAAACAAAAATAAATATGAATTTAGAATGTATCTATATCATAGGATCTTAAAACCCGAAAACAACCCAAAACTAAACTGATATCCAAAATAAATATACCTAACGTCTTAATATCTTAAAAATTATCTCATCCCGTGCAAGGCACAGGTTATCAGAGATTCTCGGATGAATATACGTTCACATTAAACTAGACACTCATTTCTTAAAAAAATGTTACCATCGGTTGCTTACATAATTGGTTTGATTTGCACAGCTCTAACTCTAACTACATAATGCATCATCAATTATCTTAAACAAAAAGTAAATATAATTTTGAAATCTACATATAGAAAGACATATATGAATAATACTAATGGGTTTCATTTCATTCTTGGCAGTAAGTTGTATATATTTTTCTTTATAGAGAGAGTTTGTGAATATATTTATTTTTCTCGAAAGGATTTTTATAAAAATAAAAAATATATATAGAAGAAACAGGAAATAAATACCGAGGACAGGAGTGAGGAGGAGAGTGGCGCTGATCCAATTCTCCGAGACCTTGTGGTGGATCTTCTCTGGGAGATCCTTCCAGAGTCCGGTCATTATCTATGAATCAGCGCCACGCATAAATATTAAACTAGGAATCATTTCCATATAAATAAAAATTGTGGTAGTTAAAAGATAACCGATGAATTAAAAGAATGTTTACATTTTTATATTTTTCAAAAAAAAAGGTTTACGATGAAGGGGATACCGAGAGAGAGAGAGAGAGAGAGAGAGAGAGAGAGAGAGAGAGAGAGAGAGAGAGAGAGAGAGAGAGAGAGAGAGTGTTTAGGGTATACCCAAGAGTTTACAATTTAGTGTTTAGGATTTACCCAAGGGTTTAGAGTATATCCAAGAATTTAGGGTTTAGGGTTTGGATTTTTACCCAAGGGTTTAAGTTTTGTCCAAGGGTTTAGGGTATAGTGTTTAATGTTTATGATTTACTCTTTTGTGACTGTTTTTTAAATTGTTAAAAAAATTTCATCTTTTGGCAGCTACTAATATTTTTCATTTATTTTAAAAACTTAACATAAATTATTATTATTTTATTTATTATATTTTAAATAATTGTACATTAATTGGCAAACTATGATTAGTTGGTAATTCACCCCAAAAAATCATGATAAAATATTAAACTAGGAAACATTCCCATATAGATCAAAATTGTGTTAGTTAAAAGATAATCGATGAATTAAAAGAATGTTTACATTTTTATATTTTTCAAAAAAAAAAGGTTTACGATGAGGGAGATACCAAGAGAGAGAGAGAGAGAGAGAGAGAGAGAGAGAGAGAGAGAGAGAGAGAGAGAGAGAGAGAGTGTGTGTTTAGGGTATATCCAAGAATTTAGGGTTTAGTGTTTGGATTTTTACCCATGGGTTTAGGGTATAGTGTTTAGTGTTTATGATTTAATTTTTTGTGATGGTTTTAAATTGTTAAAAAATTCATCTTTTTAATAATATTTTCTTTTATTTTAAAAACTTAACACAAATTATTATTATTTTATTTATTATATTTAAAAAAAATTGTACATTAATTGGCAAACTATGATTAGTTGGTAATTCACCCAAGAAAAATTCATGATAAAATATTAAACTAGGAATCATTTCCATATAAATAAAAATTGTGGTAGTTAAAAGATAATCGATGAGTTAAAAGAATGTTTACATTTTTATATTTTTCAAAAAAAAGGGTTTACGATGAGGGGGATACCGAGAGAGAGAGAGAGAGAGAGAGAGAGAGAGAGAGAGAGAGAGAGAGAGAGAGAGAGAGAGAGTGTTTAGGGTATACCCAAGAGTTTACAATTTAGTGTTTAGGATTTACCCAAGGGTTTAGGGTATATCCAAGAATTTAGGGTTTAGTGTTTGGATTTTTACCCAAGGGTTTAAGTTTTGTCCATGGGTTTAGGGTATAGTGTTTAATATTTATGATTTACTCTTTTGTGACGGTTTTAAAATTGTTAAAAAAAATTCATCTTTTGGCAGCTACTAATATTTTTCATTTATTTAAAAAACTTAACACAAATTATTATTATTTTATTTATTTAAATTTTATAAAACTGTACATTAATTGACAAACTATGATTAGTTGGTAATTCACCCAAGAAAAATTCATGATAAAATATTAAACTAGGAAACACTCCTATATAAAACAAATTGTGGTAGTTAAAAGATAATCGATGAATTAAAAGAATGTTTACATTTTTATATTTCTAAAAAAAAGGGTTTACGATGAGGGGGATACCGAGAGAGAGAGAGAGAGAGAGAGAGAGAGAGAGAGAGAGAGAGAGAGAGAGAGAGAGAGAGCCATAGAGAGAGAGACATAGAGAGATAGACAAAATGAGTTCGAGAGTAAGATGCAAAGAAAGAAATATAGAACAAGTTTGATTACACAAAAATTTACATACATAATAATTTGATTATATATTAATAATATTTATACATAAAACCTATGCAAAAAGTGTGATTACACAAATATTTACGTACATATAATTTGATTAGATATTAATAATATTTATCTTACTCGAATTAGATATTATACACAAAATCAGTTCTTCTTACATGGTTCAAAGAATACAGCCAAGTTCTGTGGAATCCTTACATGTTTGAAGTCAATGACCTACGAGGAAGGTATGTTATTATACAAAAATCATGCATATGAAAATCAAATTGTACAATAATAATTATATATTTATATGCAAGTTCTTGCAAATGAATCAGAGTAAGATAAATCACACCGGTGATATGTATAAACTATTGAGACTATGGAAAAAGAGGTTTATGGACAAGCTTTTCAAACCTCAACAGTTAAGGATTTGTATAGACATCGAGCCATTCTCACTCCCACAAATGATGAAGTTGATAAAATAAATGATTACATGCTTTCACAGTTGCCAAGTAACATGTTTTGTGTTTACTCTTATGTTCCAGTAAATTTTTACATGTCACTCAAGTAAATGATTTATATATGTTTCTATCTCAGTGATGTCTATACCGTAAAATCAGCACCACCAAAATTAAACACAAAAAAACACACAAAATCCAAATTCCAAACTATATTTATATACTTTCTAATATTTTCGAAAAATTGCTGATCTAACCATCTCATCCCGCGCAAGGCGCGGGTTACTACCTAGTCGCTATATATAAGTGGAGGATACAAAAGGAAACCCAAGAAAACCGGTTCACTGTAATAAACCATGCAAATGACTATTCACAGGAAAGCTCCCTAAAAGGAGCGTTCGTTCGCTTTACTCTCCCTATAAAAAGACACTTGTTTTCTCATTACCACAAGACTCTTTCACCGATCTTCTCAAAATGAAAAAGGGTTTGAAACCCGACCCTAACCCGGTGGAGAGCAATGGGAAAGAGTCTCGTTACCGAGGCGTGAGGAAACGTCCATGGGGAAGATTCGCGGCGGAGATCCGAGACCCGGTCAAGAGAACTCGGGTCTGGCTCGGAACATTCGACACGGCTCAGCAGGCGGCGCGTGCCTACGACGCTGCAGCTCGAGAGTTTCGCGGCGCTAAGGCCAAGACCAACTTTCCGCCGACGTTTCTTGAGCTTAACGCGAATAAAGACGGTGGGTTCGCTCGTAGTCCTAGTCAGAGTAGTACCGTCGACTCCGCCTCTCCCACCGCGGCTCGACTAGCTACACTTCCGCATCTCGAGCTCAGCTTAGGAGGTGGTGGCGGCGGTGCGTGGTATCAGGTTCCCGTAGCGCGTCCTGTTTACTTCTATAATAGCATGAAAGCGTTTCCACCGGCTGGTACGTGTGGAGGTGAGAAGAAACCTCAGCCGTTAAATCTGGATCTTACCTTAGCTCCACCGACGGCGGAATAGGCCGTAAGGTCCTCCTAGTATCTTTTTTCTATCTAAGAAAATATATTATCCATATTCTGAGAAGAAAAATCGAGATAGTAGTTAATTAATAAACTGACATGGGAAAGTCGTTATGTATATATTATCAACGCATAACATAAGATATGAACTTTTGTTATGATCTTTCTTTTTTCTGCTACTGGTTTCTCAAAGTCGTACATGTAAACAATGTTACTACATTTTCAAAGGTTTTAGTATATGCTATAAATGATAAGTTAATAGCCAAACAAATTCTGGAAAAGGTGTGTCTTTGTCATCTATTTCAATGGTAGACAATGAAAAGGATAAATATTATAGTGCTTTTTGGGTTAAAAATTAAATAGTTGTATATTTTATTAGAGATAAATAAATAAAATAGTTGTAGTATTAGGCGTCGGCTTGACAACAATGGACCAAGTGTCATGCACACAAGCACCAGTCGTGGGAGGACCCCATCTTTGGCTGCGGCGTATGTTAGAAGAATACTTCTTTACAGCTTTACGTCATCTTCATGGGCCCTACTACCTTCACAGTTTCGACAATCTTTTGACTTTTACTGATGAGTTTGCAGAACGTCGACGAACCTGAAGAATTAGTCATGCATGTTTTTGTTAACAAGTTTGAAACGGTAAACGATGACGTTTTCTACGGTTGAGATGGATAGGGTGGCTTCATAATGAGAGACAAAGAAGGTGAGATCTGATTGGATTCTTGTCGCCAGCTTTGCTATCAAAACGTATAAGCAAGCACTATCCCTAGATCCAACGGCTGGAACTAAACTATAATTTCCACATGGGTAGACGTGGTAGTTGCTTCCTTCTTTTTTTTATTCTGTGTTTTGGAATTAAGAAGTTTTGAATTGGGTCTACTTATCTCTTTCACGTATTCTGCTTATTTTAGTTGTTAGAAGCCATAACAACCGGTAGAATAACATTTGAAATAAATTGTTGACATTTTCTGGAAACTCAGTTAAAGCATAGATAGCTATCAAACTAAAATACAGTACTATACTTCGTATATACGTCGGTCCAAATTCCGGTTTAAACAACAATCAATCTGTTGAACTACGTGAATAGAAAAAATTATTAACTGATATTCAATTTTGTTATGATTCGTGCGGCTAAGGATCAGAAACGTGAGGTGTGGATGAAAATTTATGTTGGGGTCAAAAAAAAGTTAAAAGTTATTACCCATAGATAGACAATGACATCCCCCCCCCCCGCCGGTCAACCAAATTCCATCCAAAATACCATTTTCAACTTATTTATATATTTATCTCTATAATACTATTCCCTCCGTTTCAAATTATATGTCGTTCTAGAGGAAATTTTTTGTTTCAAAATAAGTGTCGTTTTCGGTTTTCAATGCAAAATTTATTGACCAATATTCTCTTTTCCAGTTTTCTATTGGTTGATACATGGTTAAGTGTATTGGTAATAGTGTTTTTATTTTGGAAATATGTAAAACTAAATGCTTTCTTAATCTGTGTGCATAAGGTTAGAACGACATGTAATATGAAACGCAGGGAGTACTATTTAAAATTAATTATACTTTAATTCATTTATGTTTCTTCTTATAAATAGAAAATGCCATTTTCATGTATGAAAAAGAAAAAAAAACATTAATCTATTTTTACTTTATATTTAAAAAGGATAATTACAAGAACATAGACAAAAATATATTTAAGAATATGCTATTTTAGATGAATACATTAATATAAATTTATTTCTATTATAAAGTTTCTGTAATATAAAAAAATAACAAAAATATATTAGAGATAGTACGTATGAACTATGATATGTCATGTCACTCGGGTGCTGGGGCGACGATGCACACATCATCTTGCATATATATATTTGAATAAATCTTGTATAAACTTACACAAACAATAAGAACTATAAAATTGATCTTTTTCTTCAAGATTACAGTCTAAACCATTTTAAATATTGTCGGACTCGGAGGATCCCATATCACAATCAGAAACAGAGGGATTCGCTTGAAATAAGTAGTAAGTTATTAAAAGAATAAAGATGCGCACACAAATTTCTTAGATGCAATAACGCCCAATGTGACATCGTCACGTGTAGCGACATGTGTTGATCAGATATGGAAGGCGAAAGACAGTAACTCTAGGCACGTCAGCTTAGATAACTGGATCCTTTTAATATATAGCCGCTGTTTAGGGTGTTTTGATCCACGTAGATGATAACGGCGTACATACAAAACTCCATTTTTTCTTAACTCTGACTGTGACTATAAAATTTCAATAAAATAATATAAAGTCTATGTTTTGACCATTTCTCGGGCCATCAAGGAACCACTTACTGATCTACTGCCATATTCTGTGTTGAGCGGGAGATCAAGCTAGCAGCATATGGATAGAGAACTAGTAGAGATTTTTTTTTTTAACTAGTAGAGATATTAACAGCCTCAAGCCTCATTTCTCTAATAAATCATTACCTTCAGTATTAGATTTTATGTCGGAGGAATCATGAGATGCATAGTCTTTATGCCATTGAGACAAAGACCTTAAGCGGGTTTTGGAGAAGCAAGTGGAAAGTTGTTAGCTTGTTCTGCAAGAAAATGCAAGTAGACCGCCAAAGAGAATTAAATGACGTTATCAATCATCTGAAACTGGTGATAATACCTTAAAACATCTCCAAAATACATTATTTAACTTCAAATATATAATTTTTTGTTCTAAAAGAAAAACTTAAAATTTTCAAATTTAAAGTTCTATTTTATTACATTTTGATCTTTACAATTACACATCACATTTGTGATTCTTAAATATTTTATTTTTATCGTTTTAATCTTTAATTTTTTTATGTCAGAAATATTTTTAATTAATTTTTATAAATTTAAGTTTTACACATAAAATAAAATAAATATTTTAAAACAAGATTTATAATATTTTAAAACTAGAATTAGATAACATGAAAATTAAAAAATAAAATTAATATTATTTTTAATAAGGTACATGAAAACATAATTATTACACAAATTTAAATGTTACAAAAGTACTAATAGAATGGTAAATTTGCTCCGGGAACCCTAAAATCTCCAAAATACTTTTTAAACAAATTTCGTGTATCATGCACACTTGAATGCATGTTCTACTTTGTCGTTTGCGCTTCTAGTTTTCCAACTCTCTTTTTTTTAATGTAATCCACAAATTAATATAAAGAGAGTCATTTTTTATCTCAAAATACACTAACTGATCATATATGAATTACGAAAATAATTTTATAGAATAATATGGTATTTTGCTTGTATTTTAATATTTAATTATGTATTTCTAATTATAATTTTATTTTTAGCGTAAGATTTTATTAATTAACATTGCTGTAATGTTCTTATATATGTGTTAGATGCTTATAAATGTTTTATGAGTTTACATTAATTTGAAAAATATAAGGATCATAGTGTAAAATATAAATAATTTTGAAGTTAAGTTTGAAATTCTGTTTTTAGAAAAGAACACCGTTGTGACAAAAAAAAAAAGAAGAAAAGAACACCTTAAAATGAGTTTTGCAAACTTCAAATAGAATCTTTTTTAAATTTATCTAATATATATATATCAAACCTTGCATTTATAATTTAAAGAAACAGAGTTAGTCGCACTCCTCAATGGAGGTTGATGCAACATAAAGAGTGTTTTTCGCTAGGCAATCAGCAGCTTCATTACATGAACGAGAAACAAATTTAAAAGAGACAGATGATAGGGATAGGCCTAACAAAGAGATGTCACGAAAGATTCCTTGGAGTTCACTGACTGATGAGTTTCCTGTGAGCATAGCAACTAGACTTTTAGAGTCTAAAAACAGATCAAGTCTTTAACACCTGCAAGGACAGCAACAGAGATTGCTTCTGCAACCAAGGCGGAAGCTACGTAACGGCGGGAAGAAGAACTCTGTCGAAGGGTGTGACCAGAGTAATCGTAGCAACCACCTGTAGCAGAGACACTATTCCAAGCAGCATAAACATAACAAAAAATGGCATCAGTGTTCACTTCTTCGTTGCTGAGAGTCAGAGGTCTAGTGTTCGGCTGACAGTCTTTAGGCTAATCAAACCGTGGACCTATAGGTAGAGCGGTAGTTTGCCATTCTCTAGCTAAAACAAGGGCCCTTGTAACAAGTTCTGTTTCAGAGAAAGACTTGTCCTCAAATTGGAACTTATTCATGTTAGTCCAAAACAGCCATAAAATCCAAGGGCATAAGAGAGCTGTTAAACCTGATGGTGGGAGGTTGACTAGTCTTCTACATAGCCTAAAAAGATCTGTAGTCGAGATTACTGCAGGGGTGAATAACGATGGTACCAGCTCCCTGACCTTATCGGCAAAAGCGCATTGCGTGAGAATATGCATAGTTGTTTCCTGTTCTCCACAGCGCTTACAGGTACCAGGAACTTGAATTCCTATACGGAGCAGGGTAGAGCCCACAGCCACTGCATCATTCTTCATTTTCCAAAGGAAGTGCTTGATCTTCGAGGAGCACTTAACATTTCAAATTCAACTCTTCCAACTGAAGTTTCCATCAATATTTGACTGGTAAACTTTCGAGAGGGCATAACCTGATTTAGAACTGTAGGTTCCTGTTTTCTCTGGTAACCACACCAGCTCGTCTTTTGAACCAAAGGAACTTGTTGATAATAATATGATGTTTATTGGTAATTTTTTTATTTTGTCGATGTTTTATATAAGAGTTGTGACGATCTGTAATATGTTTTCAATGCCCAATTAGTTTAATGATGGTTTGGTTAATAGAGAAGATTCTGATTTTTATCCAAATATGTACTCTTAAAAAGGATAAAACAAAAAATAAAATTTAGTATAGCAATTGTTAATATGGATATTGAAGCTAGATAGTTTATAATATTAATATAAAGTTTGAATCAATATATCCATACAAAGTTGCACAACATACTATTGCTGAAGTACGAAATAGTGAGAAGCATTCAAAGACTTGATAAGCTTTGAGAATAAAAATAATAAAAATAGACGTACACCATCAAAGCAAGGTGTTGGGAACCATTGGTTACTCCTGAGGGCTTTGCTAATGCAATTTCAAGGTTTCAACAAAGAAACAAGACAAAGAAGAGCTGGACGGGCAATACACAATCACAAATGAGAACTTCTTTATTAGAGTTAAGGACAAATAAGCTTCTCAACCACACCACTGGAACGTTAAACTAAAGCTTTATTGATAACAATGGCACACATAAAGTATGGGATTCAGATCATTTATGTTCGATTGATACAATCTGTGGGAAAATTAAAACTATCTCCATTATGTAGAGTAAATGTTCTTAGAATCCTACTTTGTTTCACCAAGAGAACAAACAATGTCTCAGCTTACTTGCTTGAAACATATAATGATCTTAACTTCGTCTTTTATACCTCTCAGCTGTTTCTGCCTTTATGACTTTGTAGTTCTTTATATCATGATTATGTAAATTCAACTTAATAATAAATTATAAATTTAATGTAAAATAATTCAAAACTTCTGAACCAGAGTCGGACAAAACAAAACTAGACAAACATCACCACTCTACAATCTTGAAAGAAACCTCGCGAAAATCAGTACATGTCCTCAATCGAGTGCTACAATCTTGAAAGGAACCTCACAAAAATCAGTACATGTCCTCGATCAAGTGAAAAGTAATATTTTCAAAATGAATAATCATGCATAGACAGTAAGACAAAAAGGTTCACACAACAAGTAACTGAGATTTGGTTAAACAAAAACCAATAAAACCCTCCACTAATACATGTTTAATTTAATAATTGTATCAAAGTTTGATAATTTATATTTAAAAATAAATTTATGTTAAAGTTAAAATTTGCTGGGTGTATATTTAGTCAGTACAAGGTGCTGATTCTCACCTAGTAAATAATTAAAATGTTGTCTTCTCAAAAATAATTTCAAAAAGTTGTGATGGATGAAATTTGTATTTTATTTTAATGTTTTCTCATAAAACATGATGCATTTGGATAGGGTGTCTTTAACTACATTTCTCTTAATTTCCCTTATACACATCTTTCTCTAATTCATTTTAGAAGATTACACAGTAAAGCAACCAAAAATATTTATCTGTTTTATATTTTTCTTATATTTTCCACATATTTATTTATATTTTACTTATGTTTTACTTATATTGTATTTATGAAAGAATCAACTAAAAATAAAATTGTATAAAATATAATAACTCTATAAAAGATTATCACTCCACTGCACCAACCTCACTTGACCATCAGCTAGATCGGTGAAATCAAGTGAAATCAAACTTAGTTAAAAACAGTGATAGCAGTGAGTTATGGTATATACAAATGGAAAGGAGTGAAATATACCTCCCATCACGCCTCTGTTGTGTTAAGGTCAGATATGTCCCACAACTAGCAAAAACTGATAAAGACTAAGCTCAATGGACCCCCATATATATATTTACTAATTTTATTTGTTATAAAATAAAACATGCGAAAAAGAGGAAATAACCTGAAAATATGGTTTCTTAGCAAAGAAATATCTAAATTTTGATAGTCTTGGTTTGATGATCTCTCATATTACAAAGAGGTTGATAACTTTGTATACAAATGAGGTTGTTATATAGTTTTGGTTGATATAATGAGGTTGATTTATCGTCTTCTTTTGATAATCACCAAAATCTGCTTAAGCGGATGCAAAATGATAGTTGACTCGGGGACTTCAAACATTCTTAGTCCACCAGTAGTACTAAATCTAAGAGCACCATTAATGCGGTAGCTTAAGAAGGGTGTTTAGTGATTTTTAGATTAAAAAGAAAAAAAAATAATAAACAAAAAATAGAAACAAGAAGCGTTGGTGCTTATTTAAGCTGTTAAGTGTAAAGTTGATTAGTCACTTTTACCACTTTAATTATTAAACAAAGAATAAGCACCATTAGTTGAATATTTGGATTGATGGTGCTCTAAACTTACCAATTTTCTTGAATTTCCTCTCATTTGTTAATTTACTTTTTTTTCTTTTCATCCATTTGTCAATCTATTTTTTTTTCTTTATTGTAATGTTTAGAAGTTGATGACGAGTATCAATCAGGAAACCGTTGCAGCCAGAAACGGTCTGAGCCTGTGGAAGCTGCCTGTTATAACCTTCATGATCGCTGGAAAGCTTTTGCCCCCAAACACGTGATGTAAGTCCAACATATCATTTTTTTCTTTCCCTTAATCAATATCCTTCTTTTTTTGAAAAGATTAATATCATTTTTGTTACAAAATATTTTCTCTTCTGTTATAGATTTATAGTATATTAGACTTTAATCCACACATCCACGCGAATGTATCTATACTATTAGGATTCTGCCATTGGTTTTGAAGTTATTTACAAGGGAATGCCACTTCCTTATTTTAATTTCTCATCTATAATTCAATTTGATTTTAGAAAAAAGTCATGCTTTAAAGTTGGATATCGTAACAATTCTTACCAAAAATATAGGAACTTCCATAACTTTCTTATATATTTATTAGTTTCAAATAACTTTGGCAACTATAATTTTCGTTGGTTACAAATCACTGAATTTTATAATGTTAAAACAGAGGAAAGTTATTAAGACTGTGAAACATATTCCGATTACATTGCTTAGTTCTTTTTCATTTTTTTTGTTTGGAATTGAATCATCACGTATTAGTGTATACAAGCATTTCAAATAACAGAGAAACCCATTATTAGTAGATATCAATATATGCAGGCCGCCCAATTTAGTTTTTAAGCTTGATGATAATACAAATTGTAATGCTATATTAAATTAATATGTTTCAATAAAAATTAAATTTGACTATAAACAGAAATCACAATATAAATAGTTGTATCTTCTTATACAAACAAAATTCCAATTTATATAATAAGTATTCATACTTTTGTACTGGGAAATATATGCGATAATAAATTTACAGTAAATCATTAATCTTTTTCGACTAAATTTAATTATATGAAATACTAATTATCAATACTATTAAAACAAAACTTTTATTATATTTTATTATATATACTTTAAAAAAAATTATATATAATATATATATATATTATATATATAGGATTTTGAATTTTGAGTAAATAAGTGTTTGAATAAAAAATAATCTTTTGATTTAAAGCACATATCAAATCTAATAATAAATAGTATTAATAGATATATAATAAAATATATAACAAAACAAAAATTAAGAAATATTAAAACGTCTAAAATGAAATTAAATTAAAATTTTAAAATAAACCAAAAAACATCGAAAATTCTAATAACATGTGAACAATAAAAATAGATAAATAAAAAATTATATTTATTTCAAACTTGAATAAATAAATTGTAATAAACATATACGAATTATTAATGTTCAAATCTATTTCTATTTTAGTATGCATCCTCTCAGATATTGATCAATTACGCTTACAACAAAATGATAAATTAGTTTGACTAAAAATTTCTAAGGTTAACTTTTGTAAAACTGGAGCACCACGTTCATAATATATCTACCATTCATCTAAACATTCATGAATCCAGATACTTTAAGTCGAATTATATAACATAATGGATCGCCCATAGGTTCAACTGGTAGCCAAGTCTCAGGTTTTAGCGGCTTTTTGCGGGTTATATAGAATTTTTAAATAACGAGTATAACCGGATTACATAATGAGTCATCGATTTTATCGGTTTAACCGCAGATCCATATCGGATTACAGAACACTAAATATAACACTTTATGTATAGCATTTAAATATAGATACACAATCAAAATTACAAATATATATCATTTGAAAACATCCCGCGCTTTGAAAGCGCGGGTCGAAATCTAGTTTATATTAAAATGCATTGCTATCTATTTTTCATGTGACTATTATATATCATATATGTGTCATCATACAATTAATCATATTCAACATGTACAATCATATAAATAGTCATATAATTAATAGTATTTTATATGTACTTTCATATAAATAATCAAATATATTATATTTTAAAACTTAATGTGAAATATAAAAAACATAATTTAAGTTGGTGTTTGAAATCAGGTTTTGTATTGTATTTTCCTTATATATATTGAAACATTTTTTATAATGGTTATTGGAAAATATTTTAGTAAAAAATCAAATTTTGAATATATGTATATTTATATATGAATTTTTGATATAAATAAATTTTAAATTATTATTTTGATTTGAAATGTGTATATAAAATTTAAATTTTGTTTTATGATTATGTTAGACAAAAGATGTTTTAAAATAATTAGATTATGCTATTTTCGTATATTTTAAAAGTGATCCTGATATATAGTTTCTCATAAAAATAATGGATTTCTAATTTTTTTAATAACATAAGTTCATTATTTTTTTACTTAATATACTGCTATCTATGTTTACAAACAATATTATATTCTTTTTATATTGTTATCTATGTTTCCAAATAATTCTCAAACTACTTAAGTTTTAATGGTATAGATACGTTGGTAAACAATTGAAAAGAGGTGTGCACGACTATGTTCATGGATGGTATACATAATGAGTACTTGTAAATTGTTTTTTAAAATATTTTTCTTTGCATTTCTTGGTTTCTAGAGTTTGAGCTGTTTTTAAGTATTTAATCTATCAGTGATCGATTTTCTAATTGTTTGTAAACTATGCTGATCTTTCTAATCCTTTTGGATGTTGAAACAATAAAATGATGTATTAGATAAGTCATTTGTCATTTGATAGTTTTGTAAATGGACCATTTCCTAATTTATTTTTACATACAAATTAATATGATTCGGTATATGATTAACCTTTTTAATACACATTTTAAAGCCAATTATGACATTCTATGTTTTCAATTTTATATGCATTACAAATTGATGTATATGCCAAATAGTTCTAACACTCGTAAAACTTACCAATTTTTTTTATTTTTTTAAAAAGTTAAAATAAAGAAAATTTAAAGTAGAAATAAAGAAAATTTAAAGTAAGAATTATTTTGGAGAACTTTATAGTTTAATTTCTATATATTACTTTACAAAATTAAAATTAATAATATACTACATTAGTAGCTTAAAAGTTTAGTTTGTATTGTTATAATTAAATAGATTTTAGGTATAACATTACTGGATAAATAGTTAAAATTTTAATTTTGGAAAACATTTACTTGATATTGATATATATTCCACTTTAAGGATGATTGTTATCAATTAATATAATATTTATAATTTTACTGAAGTAAAACGAATACATATATATATATATATATATATAGAAAAGTAAAACGAGTATATATATATATATATATATATTAGGGATTCAATTTTTTGAAAATAAGATTTATTTTATCAGAAAATAAAATGATTATACACAATGTAATAGTTTACTATAACCTCAATTTAAATTGGGCTGGGCTTAAAACATAATAGCCCTATTCTATATATAATGGCCTTGCATGAAACTCATGATTTCATATAGATTTCAAAGCTTTTAAATCCTTTTTAGATGTTATCAACTTGCAATCTATGGATAAATAGGAATAAATCAGTAATAACTATAGTAATTCCGGTTTGTGGTTATGTACATACACTGCTCTGATTTCCAAATTTTGATTTTGTAGACATTGATTAGGTTATCTCCAACAATGACACCAAAACACCAAATTTGGTGTAATCATCTCCAATAAAATATCAAATTTTACATTATTTCACCAAATTTGGTGTAATGTGGTGTAACACTAAATCTTTAAAATATATATTTTATTATATTTTTCCTTTAAGAATATTTTATTATTATTATTACTTATTTCATATTTGTAACTAAACATAAATATACTGTATTATTATTTTAAACTATTTTTACATAATTATTTTTAATTATTGAATTACTAAATGAGTATTATTAAGTCATATTATAAAAAATCATAAATATATTATTTTATGTGCTTTTAATATTTAATAGTTTGTACTTTTGAATATAAATATTATTTTATAAATAAATACATAAAATATAATCGTTTAACCAAAAATATAAGTGTAAATAAATTTTATAAAACATAAAACAGCAAAAATTTAACAAAAATAATATCTAAATATGATAAAAGAATTATTTATTAATCACAAATAATAAAAATATAAACATTTATTAAAATTGAAAACATAAAATAATATATATTACGATTTTTGGTTTAACATTTGGTGTTATTATTGGAGATGACAAAAACAGTTTGACACCAAAACAAGATCTTATAAGAGCATCTCCAACTATGACACCAAATTTGGTGTTGAAATTACACTAAATTTAGTGTCATTGTTGGAGATTCCTTTAAAAAATCTTGTTTTTTTAAAAGATCTCGTTCGAGAAGCACAAAGCGAAATCAATGGTCGAATTTTTATGGTTTGATTCATAGAATTTTTTCGTCTTCCTTTTTTATGAGAGGCGCAAATCTTCTTTTTCTCGGATCTAATTCAACATGTTATCAATTACACAGTCCACATTAAAGTAAATCATTTTATGTTGACTTTTGGGATTATCTAGTTTCGTTTAAGAATTTAGATTTAAATGAAAAATCTAAAATTTAAAATAAAATCCAATTTTGACACTAATCTTCTCTATTAAAAAATAAGTATTATTTTTATCTACCATAAAAAGTCATAAGAGGTCCATTTTATTAATTACATAATATAACATAATAATCAATAAATATATTAATAATAAATTAATTTTAACTATAAATTTGAATTTTATTTTTAGTTATAACAAAATCTACTGAGAAAAATCTAACAAATCATACTGAACTTTTTAAATATTTTTAATTAAATAATTCATTAATTAATTTCGTAATTAATAATATAATATTATTACAAAACAAAAAAGTTCTATGCTATTTTTTTTAATAAATTTATAGTTATAGTCTGTAATATGTCAAAATAAAGTAATAAGAACCTAGACAATAAGCTTTGATAAATATACAATACATAAAATTAAAATATAAATCATATATTCAAAAAGTTTATGATATTATCAAAGTTTATAAAATGAAAAACTACTCGCACAAGGTTAAACTCTAGTTTGATGCATTAAAGTTAAATGTAGCTGATGTGGTTTAAGGCCATATAAAGTTTTACAAGCTTGATGGAAGACCATAGATGATTACAAAAAAAGTCTTAAGACTTGCGGTTACCGCACTCTCTCGAGACATGATTTCCTCTCTTTTTTTTTGCTAAACTGTGAATATCATATAAATGAAATTTTAGGGTTACATAAGCCTAGAAAGTGATACCTTGGCAAAAAAGAAATAAAAAACAAAGTATGCACAAAAGTTAGTTTAGAAGAAGAAATCATCTAATCCAAAGCTGTATAAAATTACTGAATTTTCTCCTGTGTCTTCTCGCACTGATTGTGTTGCAGATATTTTAGATTAGATTCCTCTCTTTTATCTGTTTTCTACCCCATTTTAAAACCTTTTTGATTGGTTTAATTGACCTTCCACTTCTTGTCATTATGTGAATGTTTGGTTCACAATTATGAGGATTGTTAGTGATGTTTATGGCAGGATGGAGATCAACTGGAGCATCATCTTCCGAGTCAATCACCAAATTGTAAGATATATCCCCTATATATTATTTGGGAAGCATTTTAAAAATATGACCTTAGTTTTGTAAGAATTAGAAAAGTACCACATCCTACGTGTCAATCAATTAGAACCTTAATTAATCATATGTGGCATCATTACATTCAATTGAAAAATTGGTTGGTCCATATTAGAATTTCATTTGTCGCTAGATACATTCAATATTAAACTATATGATATTACGTAATACAATGTATTATACTATAGGGGATATGAGCGAATGATTATCTTATATGTGATATCTTGCATATTTACAT